>NC_058087.1:172148806-172358955 GCF_014858855.1 Bufo gargarizans | reverse complement strand
TGTGGAGCAATTTCTTCACACCCTAACGTATAGCCCCACCGGAATGCCTTTATTTGAGGGGCAAAGGATGATGACTCCTCCAATGTAAAAGTGAATTGGTGGCCGTTGGCTTACGAAACGTTCTGGTCCTAATTTCCACCCCTGGATCCCTACTGATCTCAATACCTAGGAAAGGGAGGGCATTACTCTGGAAGTCAAAGGTGAATCTCATGCCAATATTATTAATATTCAGTTCCCGCACAAATTCAGTAAAATCGTGTCTACTACCCTTCCAAGCGAGGAAGATGTCATCGATAAACCTGTTCCAGGTAACTACATCAGTGGTATAAGTATTGGGTATGTCCCCAAAGACCATATTCCTCTCCCACCAGCCCAGGAACAAGTTGGCGTACGATGGGGCACGCAAACTCCCCATTTTCTGGACATCGGGCTAATTATGCATTCATTTTTTGTCAGATGAATTTTATTGGCAGTTTTTTAACTCCTGCGGTGTCTTCATAGTATACATAATTCCCCCCACAGTGCCCCCTGTACGAATGGCCCCTCCAGTTTAAGTAATGGTGCCCAACTCCCCATGCCCCTGAGATGGTGGTAGAAGGTACCATCGAAAACAAAGTAGTTAGATGTTAGGGTAAAGTCTAGGAGCTGTAATACCAATTTGTTGTGAGCTTGATATTGACAGCCTCTCATGGTGAGGAATACCTCGACAGCTTTTTGTCCCAAGTGGTGGGGTAAGGAGGAATATAGCGCCTCCACATCAATAGATGCGAATGCCATCCCTTCCTCCACTTCCCCCCTCAAGTCGGCCTAAAAGGTCACTTGTGTCTCTGATGTATGGCAGAGTTTTTACAAAAGGTGCTAAGATCTGATCAATGTAGATTCCCACGTTTTGGCTAAGGCTATTAACGCCCGATACAATTGGACATCCCTTGAGGGGGGTCAATCCCTTGTGTATTTTTGGCAAACTGTAAAAGGTTGCCACTGTAGGTAGTTTTTTTGTGCAAAAAATCAAACTCCTTCTCTGAGATCAGACCATCCAATTTAGCCAGGCGCAATATATCCAAAAATTTCTTCTGTCGTGGGATCAGATGAGAGTTTCTCATATGTGTTTTTATCATTTAACAGATCTAAGCACATCTTTTTATATTGGGGAGTCTCCATACTGACAATATTGTCCACCTTATCGGAAGGTTTTATTGTTATTTGGTGATCCTGTTCTAGACTGGTAAGTGCTTTAAATTCCAATCTAGACCAGTTGAAGCATTGCTTCTTCAGTATTGTTGCCTCTAACTCTTGCAAAACCTGAATGACAAAGGCGTCTATGCATGTGGGATCACACAAACCAGCCAGGTTTCTCCACAAATTACATATCATCTCTAGGAGTAGAAGGACACTTTGGGATGAGCTTGTGTTTAAGTAACACTTCTAAGGCTACATATACATGGCGGAAAGAAAAACAGCCATTAAAAATGGACGCATCGTCAGTTTTTAATGGCCATTTTACATCCCTGTGTGCATTCATTTTCTGGCCATCGGTCTATTTTTGCATCCATTTTTCATCAGATGAATTATATTGGCAGTTTTTTTTAACTCCTGCAGTGTCTTCATAGTATACGTAATGCCCCCCACAGTGCCCCCTGTACGAATGGCCCCTCCAGTTTAAGTAATGGTGCCCATAATGCCCCCCATTGTGATGAATGGCCCCATCAGTGCCCCCCCAGTATAAAGAATGTTCCCATTAATTCCCCCCAGGGATTATTAATGCCCTTATTGGTGCCCCCTAGTAAAACAAATACCCCCATTAGTGGCTCCCAGTACTATTAATTGCCACATCAGTGCCCTTAGTTCTGCCTTTGTTAAAAATAAAAAAAAGACTCACCTCATCCACCGCAAAAGGACTTGTGCTCCCTACGTGATAATGTCACCATGTGCTCCAAGTGTGGTTACATCATCACACTTGGAGCTCCTTCTGCAGTGGATGAGGTGAGTCTCTTTTTTATGACCCCAAAAAGGCGATTTTAGTAGTGTACCAGTTTCAAATGACTGTCTATACGGTAATTAAAAACAGACCCCTTGATTTCAATGGGGTCTACCTGGCCTCGAAAATGGCCAAAAATAGAACATGTCCCATTTTCTGAAGACCGCTATTCATTACTATGTGACTAGCCCCATTGACTTCAATTGGTTCTGAAACCGACCGTGTGACGACAGCTAAGACTACTTTCACCTCTGCATTTTCCTTTCCGGTATTGAGGATATCAAAACCGGAGGAAAACGCTTCAGTTTTGTCCCCATTGATCGTCACAAACCCGCTGCAACCGGACACGAAAAAAAAACCAGAAGCTGCGCCTATTGACTTACAATGGTTTTAGTGCCGGACCCGGCATGTTCATTTTCGATATAATACAACTGGATCCATTCGAAATAAATGCAGCCAGTTGTATTATTCAAACAGATGCGTTTTGCTGTAGTTTTGAGATCCCCAGCCGGATGTGAAAGTAGCCTAAAAAAACATCCGTCAGGCGGCCATTTTTCACAGTTTGAATGTAGCCTAACAAGGTAAGGTCGTCCCAAGTGGACAATACCTTTAAGTTGAAAAATGTAGGGACAATTTAGGGGAATGCAAAACAGCAATTCCAGCAGTAACCATGAAGATTACACTATATTTGATGGTTTCATGTTCCAAGTAAAAGTTATTTGCATACCTACATAGAACTCGAGTGTGCACCTAAACTTGCCCTAGTGGTGGCTGCAGGCAGCCGAAATGTATTAATTTAAAGGGTTTCTGTCACCACAATTTTCACTATTAAACAGGCTGATATTATACATGTGCAAATGTCACCTGAATGTAACTCGGCTATTCTTTTTTTTTTGTGTGCCTCTGTTTTGTGCAATTATAACTTTTATTATATGCAAATTAGCCTTTAGGAGCAGGGGGGCGTTGCACCTGCTCCTAGAGGCTCCGTTCACCCACCTCATGTCAGGCCCTTCTACTCTTAATTGATAGGACCAAGCCAGCGTTGGTCTCCTCCTGCCGGCCCTGTTTGCCGGGGAAATCTTGCGCCTCCGCCATCCTGTCCAGGATTCGGCGAAGGCGCATTGAGGGAAGGACGCTTGCCTGCTCCTGGCTTCCTCACTGCGCCCGTGCTAAATTGAACGCGGACTGAACGCGCACGCCGCCGTGCATGCGCCATGGTGATTTATACCTGGCCAGTATAGTACAGACCTGGCGTGCGCGTTTGCGGCTCTGTACTATTCTGGCCAGGAAGAAGTCACCATGGCGCATGCGCGGCAGCGTGCACATTCAGGACAATGAGCGGCCCGGCCGGGAGAAAAGAAGGAGTCTTCTGCGCAAGCGCGGCCACCGGGATTCCGGAGAAGAGCGGTTGCCGTAACCAGGGGAGACCGACTGACAACAATGAGGTAAGTGGGGATGAATTTTCTCCTAAACGGTGGGAATTGGTTAATCAAATATATTTACAAAAATGATCACTGTCAAATCATTAACAGATTTAACAGTGATCATTATGATGGGATAACCCGTTTAAATACATAGGGTTTTATCTATTGCTGCAGATTTCCCTTGAAATAAAATTAAAATTGTTCTAAATAAACACCAGAAATCCGAGCATTACCTACTTTTACATACTGTACAGATACCATGTGAATAGAAATGACTACTTTATGCAAACTTTATCCTACATGACTTTATTAGTGCCCTTTCCTTTCACTTTTAAGAAGTTCTAGGTAAGAAAACTCTTTTTTCGCAGGCTCTGAAGCTGAAGAAACTTTTTCTGTGTTATATCACCATTTTTCTCTTTTTAAGGCTACTTTCACACTTGCGTTCAGAGCGGATCCGTCTGGTGTCTGCACAGACGGATCCGCTCCTATAATGCAGACGATGGGATCCATTCAGAACGGATCCGTCTGCATTATAGTTTAGAAAAAATGTGAAAGTAGCTTCAGACGGATCCGTCCAGACTTTACATTGAAAGTCAATGGGGGACGGATCTGTTTGAAATTGAGCCATAGTGTGTCAACTTCAAACGGATCCGTCCCCATTGACTTACATTGTAAGTCTGGACGGATCCGCTTGACTCCGCACGGCCAGGCGGACACCCGAACGCTGCAAGCTGCGTTCAGGTGTCCGCCTGCTGAGCGGAGCGGAGGACAAACGCTGCCAGACTGATGCATTCTGAGCGGATCCGCATCCACTCAGAATGCATTAGGGCTGGACGGATCCGCTCGGGGATGCTTGTGAGAGCCTTCAAACGGAACTTACAAGCGGAGCCCCGAACGCAAGTGTGAAAGTAGCCTGAGGCCTCATGCACACGACCGTTTTGTGCATCCGTGGCCGTTGTGCCGTTTTCCGTTTTTTTTCACGGACCCATTGACTTTCAATGGGTCCGTGGAAAAATCAGAAAATGCACCGTTTGGCAGCCGCATCCGTGATCCGTGTTTCCTGGCCGTAAAAAAAATATGACCTGTCCTATTTTTTTCACGGCCAACGGTTCACGGACCCATTCAAGTCAATGGGTCCCTGAAAAAACACGGATGCACACAAGATTGTCATCCGCGTCCGTGATCCGTGTCCGTTTTTTCCTATCATTTCAATGGCAAACTTGACTTAGATTTTTTTTTTTCATTTTGCATGTCCGTGGATCCTCCAAAAATCAAGGAAGACCCACGGACGAAAAAACGGTCACGGATCACAGACCTACGGACCCCGTTTTTGCGGACCTTAGAAAAAACGGTTGTGTGCATGAGGCCTTAGATAGATAATAGATATGGGATACCTAGCTAGCTAGACATATAGATACGGTGCAGTCCCTTCAAGACCAAAGGCTGCAGGTCTATTGATATCCCAAAAATAAAAAAGAGTCAGCACTGCAAAATAGGTGAAAGGGCGGCTGACCCGCATTATTTACCGCGACTCAGGTCTCAAGGCTTGAGAACAGCCTCATTGTGTTGGGCTGAAATGTTGCAGTTGGGTTGAGTAAAGTGGATACACCACCCTTTCACTTATTTGGAGTGCTGCCTCTTTTTTAGATATAGATAGATAATAGATATGATATAGATAATGAGATAGATGATAGATAATGATAAATGATAGATAGATAGATAGATAGATAGATAAATAGATAGATAGATAAATGATAGATGATAGATAGATAGATAGATAATAGATAGATAATAGATAGATAATAGATAGATAGATAGATAGATAGATAGATAGATAGATCTGAGCTATTTTTAATATTGTGAACATTGAAAGATTTTATAAAAAGTATTTTTTTCCTGTACAATATTCGGCATTTAGCACTTCTATGTGCACTGAAAATGTCCCTCCGGAGCCCATTAGGCAATGGGATAATATCAGAACACAGTTTCATTACTGCTCATTGTAAGTGACCAGTATCAGAAGGTTATTATAGATGTCACCCTTCTATAAGACAGGGGCACGAAATCACACCCAGGGTCCACTAACTCTCACTGACTCCAAGGTCAGCTTTAATAATGGCTCACTAATATCTACACTGCCGTACCCCACACGTAGAATGTAGCACCAGGTTATTTCATTCTTCTTCATGAGATATTAATTTGCTGTTTTTTAATCGATTTAGTAAATAATTTGGAAATTCAGAAAACGCATAATGATCTCATAATCTTTTTATCTCAGATTTCTGACTCCATTTCAGATTCGTATAATGGTCACATTTTAGCTTCTGGGTTATGCACATGATCGCTGGACTCCCTAAAATTACCATAGAGTTCTGTAAGGGATTTTGCATCTTGTCAATATTATAACGCAGATATATAAGGACTTTGTGAAAGCTTACGGTACTTAAAGAAGTTGTAAAGAGAGAACCTGGCTGCCATCTTCCAGGAATAGCACAACACACGTTGGGACTTAAATAGTGATGACCTATCAGATATATCATCAGTATTTGGTCAGTATGGGTCAGGCTTCTGATACCCCCATCAATCCGCTGTTGGAAGGGGCCACGACACTTGGGCGATTGCTCTGCCTTATTCCTCTCATTATGACATCAAGTCCATCAGTCATCTCGACTTTGTGATGCTTAGTCCTCTTTAAATGAATAGGATGGTGCTGTAATACCAATCAAAACCACTCAATACGGGGCACTGAATGGAGAAGTCACAGTACTCTTCTCACCTTTGTGGCCCATTCAAACTGCTGATCAGCGGGACTGACCACTGATCCGATAATAATGACCCATTCTGAGGATAGGTCATCGATAGAGATAAGCAAATTTCTAAAAAAAATGTATTTGGGTATGATTCGGCTGAATCTCCTGTCCAATTCGATTCAGGTATGATTAAATTTGACCCAAATCGAAAGTGCTCTAAATGCCTGGAAAGTCTCTCTCTCCCTTTCTCTCTTTTTCAGTCTCCCTGACTCTGCCTCTCTCCCTTTCTCTTTCTATCCTTCCATCTCTCTGTCCCTCTCTCCCTCCATCTCTCTGTCCCACACTCTTTTTTTCTCTCTCTTATCTCTCCCTCCCCTCTCTCTGTCCCTCTCCTTCCCACTTCCTCTCTCTCTCTCTCTCTCTCCCCCTTTCTCTCACCCTCTTTCTCTCTCTCTCTCTCTCCTCTCTCCCTCTTCCTCTTCCTCTCTCTGTCCCTAGCCTTCCCACTCCCTCTCTCTCCTTCTCTCTCTCCCTCTCTTCCTCTCTCTTTCCCCCTCTCTCTCCCTCTACTTTCGCCTCTTCTCTCTGTCCCTAGCCTTCCCACTCTCTCTATCTCCTCTCTCTCTCTGCCTCTCTTCCTCTTTCTCTTCCCTCTCTCTATCCCTTCTCTCTGCCTCTGCCTTCTTCTCCCTTCTCTCTCACGCTCTCTCCTCACGCTCTCTCCCCTCCTCTCCCTTTCTCTCTCCCCTCCTCTCTCCCTCTCCCCTCCTCTCTCCTTCTCTCTCTCCCCCTCTTGCTCTCTGACTCTCTCTCTCTCCCTTTCTCTCACCCTATTTCTCTCTCTCCCTCTTCCTTTTCCTCTCTCTGTCCCTAGCCTTCCCACTCCCTCTCTCTCCTTCTCTCTCTCCCTCTCTTCCTCTCTCTTTCCCCCTCTCTCTCCCTCTACTTTCGCCTCTTCTCTCTGTCCCTAGCCTTCCCACTCTCTCTATCTCCTCTCTCTCTCTGCCTCTCTTCCTCTTTCTCTCTCCCTCTCTCTATCCCTTTCTCTCTGGCCTTCTTCCCTTTCTCTCTCCCCTCCTCTCTCATGCTCTCTCCCCTCCTCTCTCCCTCTCCTATCTCCCTCTCCTCTCCCTTTCTCTCTCCCCTCCTCTCTCACGCTCTCTCCCCTCCTCTCCCGTTCTCTCTCCCCTCCTCTCTCACGCTCTCTCCCCTCCTCTCTCCCTCTCCCCTCCTTCTCTCCTTCTCTCTCTCCCCCTCTTGCTCTCTGACTCTCTCTCTCTCTCCCCTTGATTCTTCTGAATGAAATCTTTGGATTCAGAGTCATAAATATTTCTGAATTGTGGAACTGATTTGCCCATCTCCAGTCTTTAATAGATTAATTAGTCAACTATTAAAATAGTTGACTTCCACAAAACACCTTTAAACTTCTTTTTTTATCCAATCCTGTTTGTTTGTTTTTTGAGAAAAAAATAACACATCCCAAACTGAAAAATTACTGTGAACAAGATTTCCAGGTTAACCTGCTAACAAAAGTCCAGTGCAAGCAAAGACAGAACGTGACACAAAACACAGCTGTTACCATGACGATAAGAATGTTGTACGACAACTGGCGTTTTGCTGGACATATTGATTTGTCTAAACCGGGAGAAAAAGTTAAAGAGAGCAAGTCATGGGGCAGCTTAGGAGTTTTCCCCAGCTGAATTCTTTACTTTAAAGAAAGAAAAAAAAAAGTAGAAAAAAATAATTACTTTTCAGCCTCTAACCTTTCCAGCAAGTGACTTTGTGATAAATAATCCACAGGTCCCTCTAGTGCAATCCATCAGTTAGAGTTCCTAATTACTTTAGACTCACTTTGAAAACCGTTCCAGTGCCGCTTTCAGATAAATAAGAAATGATCGCACACTTCTCTCTGGGACCCACAGGAAGACTCCGCACGCCCTCCCCAAGGTTCCTTCCGTCTGAACCAATATCCTCCAATTGTTCTGAAAAAAAAAAACACCTCTAAATTCATTAAAACAGTAGATCTAATCCCAAACCATACTCGCCTTGGGCTGTATATGTTGTCCATGAATTAAGCAGGGCTCAAGGGTGAAACATATGAAATGCTCCCTGCTAATTGTCTCTGAGAATTTCAAAAAAATGAAAAAATTGTAAATTTGCTTTGCTGCTAATTGAGTCATTATGTTTCTTCCATGTTGAAAGGTAATTTAGACTCTATTTTTTTTCTTTGAAAAGGGCAAATCTCATAACAGTCACTGATAGTCTCGATGCCGCCTTCATTTTTTAAAGTCCTTTTTAAGATGTTAATTTTAATCTGTTAGTTCGAAGTTTTGGCCAGTTTGTAACGGGCATGAGAATGGATGGATGGTTGTTATATGGGCCTATAATGTAGAAATAGGGACTTGTTGGGTCCTCGTCAATGTCATAGCCTGAAGCTTCTGGTCTCCAATGCAAAATCTCTAATTGGACCTCTCATCTGTCACATGTATTTTATTGTATTGACATACTTATATTAGGCATGAGCACTTTTTTAAATCACTCATGATGTACACCAATTTAAGGGCTAGTGCTAAGCGTTTAAGAAGCCATGATGATCTAGTTGACCATGCATTATGCTTGCCAAGCCATAAATGGAGTAAACATGGTACCTACGGTATCGCTGTTGTCCAATTACCCCAATTTATCTGAATGCCCTTCAAATACTCTTCAAATTTGCAGCTGCCCAAAAACCACAACAGTTGGAGCTCAACCAGTCAATTTTATTATTAAAGGTTGACTGGTAAAGGTCCATAGAAACTTAAAGGGAACCTGTCACCTGGATTTTGGGTACAGAGCTGAGGACATGGGCTGCTAGATCGGCGCTAGCACATTTTCAATATCCAGTCCCCATAGCTCTCTGTGCTTTTATTGTGTAAAATTTTTTTTTATATAGACATGTAAATGAACCTTAAATGAGTCCTGTCTCCTCCATGCTTCAGAGATGAGTCCAGCGTTCTCTGACTCTCGGAGTCCAGCCACGCCCAGTGTGAAGGAGCACAGCATCGCCCCGCATCCTCCGAATTTTCTTCTTGCTCCCCGACGTCACAAAGTTAGAGTGTCGTAATCTCGCGATGCGCAAGCTAGCGCATGCGCAGTTCGTTCCCTGAGGCTGCCACCACAGGGAAGGAACACTATGTCGACACTGCGCATGCGCTAGCTTGCGTATTGCAAGATTACGACGCTTTAGCTTTGTGACGTCGGGGAGCAAGGAGGAGATTCAGAGGATGCGGGGCGACGCTGCGCTCCTTCACAGTGGGCGTGGCTGGGCTCCGGAAACTATAGTATCAGCTCCTTGGGCTTCTTACTTGCCTCATTTACATATACAGTACAGACCAAAAGCTTCTCATTCAAAGAGTTTTCTTTATTTTCATGTGGAATTATATACATAATAAACAAGTGTGAAACAACTGAAAATATGTCATATTCTAGGTTCTTCAAAGTAGCCACCTTTTGCTTTGATTACTGCTTTGCACACTCTTGATGAGCTTCAAGAGGTAGTCACGTTTGGGGTTTATGTGTAGACAAAGTTTCACCCTCATCCTTCCTAACTATGACTCATTCTCATCTATGCCTGTACAAAGGTATGAAAAAATTCACATTCCGGCCGGTGAGAAGGGGGTAATAATAATAATGCTAATCTATTGTCAATGTGTATAGGTAATAACAGTGATGGTAGGATAGGGGGGCTTTTTTATGTTGGCTTCTCTAGGTGCTGTCCTGATTGCTACCACCTTCCCGGGTAATAAAAAAAAAAAATCATGTATTCAATTATTTCAGTGAATTTGCTAATACATATTATCTCCTCATCAAGAGGATTTGTCAAACAGGCCATTAATTAAGATCATGAATCAAAGCTTGTACTCTGGGGTACTGATTAGCAGTAATGAAGAGCTATGCACAAAAATCCAAAATCTCACAATCAGTTCTTTAAACATCTGCACATCTAACACAGTACAATAATGCATGTCCTGCAATGAACCCGGGTGCTGCTTTCGCATACGTAGAGGGTATACAGGACAAATCACCTGGTAACGACTCAAGTGACCCCTCATCCCTACGAAAGAAGAAATCTATGGCATATCAACTTGAACATATCATCATTGCCACCATCAAAGACCCCCCCAAAAAAAAAAAAATTACAGCATTAAGCAATCTGCTCTACTGTCATCTTCAGCACAAGATAGGTTGTGGCTGCACCCAATATTTTGTCACAACTTGGGCATCAATGAGAAAGTTCTGATCCTCAGGTTGACTGTACGTTGACATATGATTGAATATTGTAAATTGTTCTACATAGGAAAACATTGACATGGTGGAATACTGTAAAGCTGGCTTCGTACGCAACATTTGGCAACATTTTCTATGTTGTTTCTCAATTTTCTGGGGTCTAAATTTGCATCCAGAGGTAAGCTAAAAGGTTATTGCTAGGATTTATGCCTTTATGATCAGTGGAGGTCTGAAATCGAACCCACTAATCCTGTAAATAAAGGAGCTGGTTTAGTGCCGTCTTTCCTTCAAAATGTTCCCTGCAAATCAGCACCCAGGGCCACCACCAGGACAGCTGGCCCCATTCATTTGTTGCAAAAACCAGGCAGGGCCAGGTGAGATTACATCCGGGAACCTGGCTCTGTCTAGCAGAGGAGACAGGAGGCGGTATGGTGGCTGGTTGGGTGGCAGTTCAATGACACATGCAAGCACTTGTGGATATTGGTGTCCACTGAAATACAAGCTTGGGGATAGTCTGGCCTGGAAGTAGTTTGGGTGATGGGTGTCTGAGCCGTTGTCCCTCACCTGCAGCAGTGTCTGTAAAGGTGTCATTTCGCTAATCACCCTGCTGTTTTGTCACACTGATGCTTTCTGAAAGCAGTGTTCTTAATGCTGATGATTTCTCTGGATTTTGGTCTCACAGGAGAAACTGAATACGGTCTAGGAGTAGGAGCTCAGGCATGTGCTTCCTCTTCCTTCACTATCTTCACCATCTGAATCGGAGCTCCTCCTCCTGGCAGGAAGTAAGACCAGCCCACTCCTACCAAGAGGGGAGGAACAGAGTCGTTAGCCCTGTTCCTGCCAACCATTGCCAACTGTCACCGCCAGATCTCTGAGAAGTTCTGATAGACGTTCTTCAGTACCTCCTGTATGATGTTCTTTTGTTTTGCTTTCGCTTTGACATCTCTCCTCCCTCTCCCAGCTGTCATCTATTAGCAGTGATTGCCTCCCTATATATCTCCTCCCATACTGCCTCACTTTGCGGTTGATACTACTTTCTGGATTGTGTTCTCAGCTTGGAGTTGCTACAGCTGCTTCTTCAGATAAGTCTATGTCTGTATTTGTTGTTTTCCTGTTGGCTTGATTCTAGGTGACCCTGACTCCCTCCGTATTAAGTGCAGGGAGCCGGTGGTAGTGTCCCCCTCACTATTATAGGGTTTGCAGGTGTCACTCAGTCTAGGTACGTGGACATGCAACCTTCTATCATTGAGATCTTTGCATGGGCTGAGAAGACAGGGAGAGCTTCAGGGCTTTAATAGGGCTTACCCTTTTGTTCCTTAGTTTTGGATCAAGCCAGTCGGATCCTTATTTGTAACCGCTTGTTTTCTGCTACATCATCCGTGACATTATAAACCGCCAATACCGTATTAAGCATCAATCCGGTTTCAGCCTTGATTGACCACATGCAGGGTCTTTCACTGGAGGTAGCAGATCTCCGGAAAACTGTCTCTCATTTTTTAGGTGACCGTTTCTGCTTGCGTTCATGGAATTTGTTCTGAGCCTAAAATCTTGCTTCCAGATACGTAGGGGGTAGTGAGAATTCTGTTCGTTTTAGAGAGGCTTGCAAACTCCATTTTCGTATACTTCCCCATTGCTCTGGTGATGAGGAGTGGAGGGTGGGGATCATCATCTCACTGCTCAGGGATAACGCTCAGTCCTGGGCCTTTTCGCTCCATTCAGTGGATGAATTTTTTGTAGCCCTGGGTCAGATATATGATCCGGATCGTATTGCTCTGGCTGAATCTAAACTGCGTCTTTTATGCCAGGGTAAACAGTCCGCAGAGATATACTGTTCAGAATTTCGGAAATGGGCAGCTGATACTGGTTGGAATGATGCTGCACTCCAAAGTCAATTTTGCCTTTCAGAGGGTCTTTCAGAGGGATTGAAAGATGCATTTGCCTTTCATGAGAGACCTACCTCCTTGGAGTCTGCCATGTCTCGGGCTGTTCGTATTGACAGACGTCTTAGAGAGAGATGAGAGATCACTTCCTATCAAACTCAGTCCAAGGACAGTGGGGTGGTCTCATTCAGTGCGCAGGAGCCTCAGTCTCTCTCAATTCTCTCTGAGCAGGAGCCCATGCAGCTGGGTTTGCTTGCCTCTGGCAACAGAGGATTCAGTTCTCAGAAGAGGTTTTGTTTCTGTTGTGGAGGTATAAATCATTTGGCAAATGTTTGTCCCTCTAGGAGATTCAGGCAGTTTTTTGAGAGTAATAAAGAAACAAAAAGAAAAAAGTCCTCTAAAAATATTCCATCTGTTACTATTGGCAAGGTTGATGCGGAAATTGAAGGTTTTCCATTTGCTTGTAGTTCCCGTTTTGTCCTGGCGCTAGAGAGCAAGAACATTCTTTGTGAGATTTTTGTAGATAGTGGAGCAGCTGTCAATCTCATTGATAATCAATTTACTATAACACATGGTTTCCAGGTATGCACTTTGGGAAAGGACATACCTGTTTTTGCTATTGATTCTGCTCCACTTTCTCCAAAATCGTTAAAAGGCATAGTTCACAATATCCGTTTGATTGTGAGTGATGCTCATGTTGAGGATGTGTCATGTTTCGTCCTAAGCGGGTTACCTACTCCTCTAGTATTGGGGCTACCCTGGCTCACTAAACATAACCCCACCATTGATTGGCAAGCGAGGCAAATAAATGCTTGGAGTGACTTTTGCAGAGAGAATTGCCTCTCAACATCTGTTTCATGGTTTTCTACTAAGACTGTACCATCTTTTCTCTCTGAATTTTCGTATGTGTTTTCTGAGAGTGGTGTTCAGGAGCTGCCCCCTCACAGGGAGTACGATTGCCCTATTAATCTCATCCCAGGCGCCAAGCTGCCTAAATCTCGTTTATATAATCTCTCCCAACCTGAAAGGGTCGCTATGCGTGCTTATATCTCTGAGAGCCTGAGAAAGGGACACATACGACCCTCGAAGTCACCTGTTGCCGCTGTTTTTTTTTTTTAACAAAAAAGATGGTTCTTTAAGACCATGTCTGGATTTCAGGGAGCTGAACAGTATCACAATTCGTGACCCTTATCCGCTTCCTCTGATCCAAGTTGGATTTAAGAGGGGCATACAACCTGGTCAGGGTCAGAGAAGGAGACGAATGGAAGACGGCCTTCAATACCCCTGAGGGCCATTTTGAGAATTTGGTTATGCCTTTTGGTTTAATGAATGCTACAGCTGTCTTCCAGCATTTTGTGAACAGCATTTTTTATCATTTAATTGGGAAATTTGTATTAGTGTATCTAGATGACATTTAGATTTTTTCTCCTGATTTCAAAACTCATAAGGACCACCTACGTCAGGTCTTGCTCATTCTGTGGGAGAATAAATTGTACGCTAAACTGGAAAAATGTGTGTTTGCGGTTCCAGAAATTAAATTTCTGGGGTTTCTTCTCTCCGCTTCTGGTTTTCGCATGGACCCCGAGAAGGTCCGCGCTGTGCTTGAGTGGGAGCTTCCTGAGAATCAGAAGGCACTGATGCGCTTTTTGGGTTTTGCCAATAATTACAGGAAGTTAATTTTGAATTATTCCTCTGTTGTTAAACCACTCACTGATATAACTAGAAAGGAGGTAGATTTTTCCTCCTGGTCGGTAGAGGCGCGTAAGGCCTTTTCTAGTATCAAGGAGAGTTTTGCTTCCGCTCCCATCTTGGTACATCCTGATATCTCTCTGCCCTTCATAGTTGAGGTGGACGCTTCTGAGGTGGGTGTGGGTGCGGTCTTTTCTCAGGGTCCCTCTCCTGCCAAATGGCGACCGTGTGCCTCTTTCTCGAAGAAACTCTCCTCCGCAGAGAGAAATTATGATGTGGGAGATAGGGAGTTGTTGGCCATCAAGTTAGCTTTTGAGGAATGGCGCCATTGGCTAGAGGGAGCCAGACACCCTATTACCGTGTTTAGCGACCATAAGAATCTGGCCTACTTGGAGTCAGCCAAGCGTCTGAACCCAAGGTTTAATTTTGTTGTCACGTTCTGCCCTGGGGTTAAGAATGTGAAGGCGGATGCCCTGTCATGTTGTTTTCCGGGAGGGGGGAACTTTGAAGACCCGGGTCCCATTTTGGCTGAAGGGGTGGTTGTGTCTGCTCTTTATCCTGAATTGGAGGCAGAGGTTCAGGCAGCCCAGGCAGAGGCTCCTGATATTTGTCCTCCTGGGAGGTTGTTTGTGCCTCTCGCTTTACGACACATGGTTTTTAAGGAGCACCACGATACTGTCCTTGCTGGGCACCCGGGGGGTAGAGCCACAGTGGATCTTATTGCTCGGAGATTCTGGTGGCCGGCTCTTCGTAAGTCGGTTGAGGGTTTTGTGGTAGCCTGCGAGACCTGCGCTCGTGCCAAAGTCCCTCATTCACAGCCATCGGGTCCTCTCCTTCCGTTACCCATTCCTTCCCGTCCTTGGACACATCTGTCCACGGATTTCATTACGGACCTGCCTTGTTCCTCGGGGAAGACTGTGATTCTGGTGGTGGTGGACCCTTTTAGCAAAATGGTGCATTTTGTTCCTTTTCCTGGCTTTCCCAATGCTAAAACGCTGGTGCAGGCATTCATTGATCACATTGTTAAACTGCATGGTATCCCTTCAGACATAGTCTCTGATAGGGGCACGTAGTTTGTTTCCAGATTCTAGAAGGCCTTCTGTTCTCGCTTGGGGGTTTGGTTGTCATTCTCTTCTGCTTTCCACCCGCAGTCAAATGGCCGGACAAAACACGTCAATCAGAATCTGGAGACATATCTGCGCTGTTTTGTGGCGGAGAATCAGGAGGATTGGTGTTCTTTTCTCTCCCTGCTCAGTTTGCTTTAAATAACCGTCGTCAGGAGTCCTCTGATAAGTCACCATTTTTTGGTGCATATGGGTTTCATCCGCAGTTTGGGACATTCTCTGGAGAGGGGGCTTCTGGTTTACCTGATGAGGAGAGATTCTCCTCGTCTTTGTCATCTATTTGGCAAAAGATTCAGGATAATCTAAAGAGCATGAGTGAGAGATATAAGCGTGTGGCGGATAAGAGACGTGTGCCTGGTCCGGACCTGAATGTTGTTGATCTGGTGTGGTTGTCTACTAAGAATATCAAATTGAAGGTTCCCTCCTGGAAGTTGGGTCCTAAGTTTATTGGGCCTTACAAAATCTTGTCCGTCATCAATCCCGTTGCCTACCGTCTTGATCTTCCTCAGACTTGGGAGATCCATAATGTTTTTCACAAGTCCCTATTAAAACCTTATGTCCAACCCATTGTACCCTCCTCTTTGCCTCCTCCTCCGATTGTGGTTGATGGTAATCTTGAATTTCAGGTCTCTAGGATTGTGGATAGGGATGAGCGAACTCGAACTGTATAGTTCGGGTTCGTACCGAATTTTGGGGTGTCCGTGACACGGACCCGAACCCGGACATTTTCGTAAAAGTCCGGGTTCGGGTTCGGTGTTCGTCGCTTTCTTCGCGCTTTTGTGACGCTTTCTTGGCGCTTTTTGAAAGGCTGCAAAGCAGCCAATCAACAAGCGTCATACTACTTGCCCCAAGAGGCCATCACAGCCATGCCTACTATTGGCATGGCTGTGATTGGCCAGAGCACCATGTGACCCAGCCTCTATTTAAGCTGGAGTCACATAGCGCCGCCCGTCACTCTGCTCTGATTAGCGTAGGGAGAGGTTGCGGCTGCGACAGTAGGGCGAGATTAGGCAGATTAACTCCTCCAAAGGACTTGATTAACTGATCGATCTGCAGCTGTGGATCATTGAGCTGCTGATCCTCAATTGCTCACTGTTTTTAGGCTGCACAGACCGTTTGTCAGTCTCATTTTTCTGGGGTGATCGGCGGCCATTTTGTGTCTTGTGGTGCGCCAGCACAAGCTGCGACCAAGTGCATTTAACCCTCAATGGTGTGGTTGTTTTTTGGCTAAAGCCTACATCAGGGTGAAGCTGTCACACCAAGTGCATTTAACCAGCAATAGTCTGTTCATTTTTTGGCCATATACAAAATCAGGGGCAAGCTGCGCCTGTCACCAAGTGCATTTAACCCTCAATGGTGTGGTTGTTTTTTGGCTAAAGCCTACATCAGGGTGAAGCTGTCACACCAAGTGCATTTAACCAGCAATAGTCTGTTCATTTTTTGGCCATATACAAAATCAGGGGCAAGCTGCGCCTGTCACCAAGTGCATTTAACCCTCAATGGTGTGGTTGTTTTTTGGCTAAAGCCTACATCAGGGTGAAGCTGTCACACCAAGTGCATTTAACCAGCAATAGTCTGTTCATTTTTTGGCCATATACAAAATCAGGGGCAAGCTGCGCCTGTCACCAAGTGCATTTAACCCTCAATGGTGTGGTTGTTTTTTGGCTAAAGCCTACATCAGGGTGAAGCTGTCACACCAAGTGCATTTAACCAGCAATAGTCTGTTCATTTTTTGGCCATATCCCAGTCTAATTCTGTCACTAAATCCATACCGGTCACCCAGCGCCTAAATACTAGGCCTCAAATTTATATCCAGCTAAATCTGTCCCTAGTGCTGTAGCTGGGCGAGTTATTTAGTGTCCGTTCAAGCACATTTCTTGTTCTGGGTTGAAATACAATTCCCAATTTAGCAATTTCATAATTTAGTGGTTCCTGCTATATCAGAGCTATTTGAAATCTATCCCAAAAAGGGTATATAATATTGAAGGTGCACATTGGGTCATTCAGAATAACTTCACACACACCCGCTACTGTGTATTTCCAAGTCTAATTCTGTCACTAAACCCATACCTGTCACCCAGCGCCTAAA
Organism: Bufo gargarizans; assembly: GCF_014858855.1. Taxonomy (NCBI): domain Eukaryota; kingdom Metazoa; phylum Chordata; class Amphibia; order Anura; family Bufonidae; genus Bufo; species Bufo gargarizans. The sequence goes on along the minus strand of NC_058087.1, from coordinate 172,341,755 downwards.
TACTAGGCCTCAAATTTAAATCCCTCTAAATCTCTCGTTACCCACCGCTGTACTGTTGTTGCTGGGCAAGATATTTAGTGTCCGTCAAAGCACATTTTTTGTTCTGGGTTGAAGTACAATTCCCAATTTAGCAATTTCATAATTTAGTGGTTTCTGCTATATCAGAGCTATTTGAAATCTATCCCTAAAAGGGTATATAATATTGAAGGTGCACATAGGGTCATTCAGAATAACTTCACACACACGCTTCTGTGCATTTCCAAGTCTAATTCTGTCACTAAATCCATACCGGTGACCCAGCGCCTAAATACTAGGCCTCAAATTTAAATCCCTCTAAATCTCTCGTTACCCACCACTGTACTGTTGTTGCTGGGCAAGATATTTAGTGTCCGTCAAAGCACATTTTTTGTTCTGGGTTGAAGTACAATTCCCAATTTAGCAATTTCATAATTTAGTGGTTTCTGCTATATCAGAGCTATTTGAAATCTATCCCTAAAAGGGTATATAATATTGAAGGTGCACATAGGGTCATTCAGAATAACTTCACACACACGCTTCTGTGCATTTCCAAGTCTAATTCTGTCACTAAATCCATACCGGTGACCCAGCGCCTAAATACTAGGCCTCAAATTTAAATCCCTCTAAATCTCTCGTTACCCACCGCTGTACTGTTGTTGCTGGGCAAGATATTTAGTGTCCGTCAAAGCACATTTTTTGTTCTGGGTTGAAGTACAATTCCCAATTTAGCAATTTCATAATTTAGTGGTTTCTGCTATATCAGAGCTATTTGAAATCTATCCCTAAAAGGGTATATAATATTGAAGGTGCACATAGGGTCATTCAGAATAACTTCACACACACGCTTCTGTGCATTTCCAAGTCTAATTCTGTCACTAAATCCATACCGGTGACCCAGCGCCTAAATACTAGGCCTCAAATTTAAATCCCTCTAAATCTCTCGTTACCCACCGCTGTACTGTTGTTGCTGGGCAAGATATTTAGTGTCCGTCAAAGCACATTTTTTGTTCTGGGTTGAAGTACAATTCCCAATTTAGCAATTTCATAATTTAGTGGTTCCTGCTATATCAGAGCTATTTGAAATCTATCCCAAAAGGGTATATAATATTGAAGGTGCACATTGGGTCATTCAGAATAACTTCACACACACCCGCTACTGTGTATTTCCAAGTCTAATTCTGTCACTAAACCCATACCTGTCACCCAGCGCCTAAATACTAGGCCTCAAATTTAAATCCCTCTAAATCTCTCGTTACCCACCGCTGTACTGTTGTTGCTGGGCAAGATATTTAGTGTCCGTCAAAGCACATTTTTTGTTCTGGGTTGAAGTACAATTCCCAATTTAGCAATTTCATAATTTAGTGGTTTCTGCTATATCAGAGCTATTTGAAATCTATCCCTAAAAGGGTATATAATATTGAAGGTGCACATAGGGTCATTCAGAATAACTTCACACACACGCTTCTGTGCATTTCCAAGTCTAATTCTGTCACTAAATCCATACCGGTGACCCAGCGCCTAAATACTAGGCCTCAAATTTAAATCCCTCTAAATCTCTCGTTACCGCTGTACTGTTGTTGCTGGGCAAGATATTTAGTGTCCGTCAAAGCACATTTTTTGTTCTGGGTTGAAGTACAATTCCCAATTTAGCAATTTCATAATTTAGTGGTTCCTGCTATATCAGAGCTATTTGAAATCTATCCCAAAAAGGGTATATAATATTCAAGGTGCACATTGGGTCATTCAGAATAACTTCACACACACGCTTCTGTGCATTTCCAAGTCTAATTCTGTCACTAAATCCATACCGGTCACCCAGCGCCTAAATACTAGGCCTCAAATTTATATCCCGCTGAATTTGAATACAATACATTGGGCCAAATAATATATTTGTTGTTGTGGTGAACCATAACAATGAGAAAAACATCTAGTAAGGGACGCGGACGTGGACATGGTCGTGGTGGTGTTAGTGGACCCTCTGGTGCTGGGAGAGGACGTGGCCGTTCTGCCACATCCACACGTCCTAGTGTACCAACTACCTCAGGTCCCAGTAGCCGCCAGAATTTACAGCGATATATGGTGGGGCCCAATGCCGTTCTAAGGATGGTAAGGCCTGAGCAGGTACAGGCATTAGTCAATTGGGTGGCCGACAGTGGATCCAGCACGTTCACATTATCTCCCACCCAGTCTTCTGCAGAAAGCGCACAGATGGCGCCTGAAAACCAACCCCATCAGTCTGTCACATCACCCCCATGCATACCAGGGAAACTGTCTCAGCCTCAAGTTATGCAGCAGTCTCTTATGCTGTTTGAAGACTCCGCTGGCAGGGTTTCCCAAGGGCATCCACCTAGCCCTTCCCCAGCGGTGAAAGACATAGAATGCACTGACGCACAACCACTTATGTTTCCTGATGATGAGGACATGGGAATACCACCTCAGCATGTCTCTGATGATGACGAAACACAGGTGCCAACTGCTGCGTCTTTCTGCAGTGTGCAGACTGAACAGGAGGTCAGGGATCAAGACTGGGTGGAAGACGATGCAGGGGACGATGAGGTCCTAGACCCCACATGGAATGAAGGTCGTGCCACTGACTTTCACAGTTCGGAGGAAGAGGCAGTGGTGAGACCGAGCCAACAGCGTAGCAAAAGAGGGAGCAGTGGGCAAAAGCAGAACACCCGCCGCCAAGAGACTCCGCCTGCTACTGACCGCCGCCATCTGGGACCGAGCACCCCAAAGGCAGCTTCAAGGAGTTCCCTGGCATGGCACTTCTTCAAACAATGTGCTGACGACAAGACCCGAGTGGTTTGCACGCTGTGCCATCAGAGCCTGAAGCGAGGCATTAACGTTCTGAACCTGAGCACAACCTGCATGACCAGGCACCTGCATGCAAAGCATGAACTGCAGTGGAGTAAACACCTTAAAACCAAGGAAGTCACTCAGGCTCCCCCTGCTACCTCTTCTGCTGCTGCCGCCTCGGCCTATTCTGCTGCTGCCGCCTCGGCCTCTTCCTCCGCCTCTGGAGGAACGTTGGCACCTGCCGCCCAGCAAACAGGGGATGTACCACCAACACCACCACCACCACCTCCGTCACCAAGCGTCTCAACCATGTCACACGCCAGCGTTCAGCTCTCCATCTCACAAACATTTGATAGAAAGCGTAAATTCCCACCTAGCCACCCTCGATCCCTGGCCCTGAATGCCAGCATTTCTAAACTACTGGCCTATGAAATGCTGTCATTTAGGCTGGTGGACACAGACAGCTTCAAACAGCTCATGTCGCTTGCTGTCCCACAGTATGTTGTTCCCAGCCGGCACTACTTCTCCAAGAGAGCCGTGCCTTCCCTGCACAACCAAGTATCCGATAAAATCAAGTGTGCACTGCGCAACGCCATCTGTAGCAAGGTCCACCTAACCACAGATACGTGGACCAGTAAGCACGGCCAGGGACGCTATATCTCCCTAACTGCACACTGGGTAAATGTAGTGGCAGCTGGGCCCCAGGCGGAGAGCTGTTTGGCGCACGTCCTGCCGCCGCCAAGGATCGCAGGGCAACATTCTTTGCCTCCTGTTGCCACCTCCTCCTTCTCGGCTTCCTCCTCCTCTTCTTCCACCTGCTCATCCAGTCAGCCACACACCTTCACCACCAACTTCAGCACAGCCCGGGGTAAACGTCAGCAGGCCATTCTGAAACTCATATGTTTGGGGGACAGGCCCCACACCGCACAGGAGTTGTGGCGGGGTATTGAACAACAGACCGACGAGTGGTTGCTGCCGGTGAGCCTCAAGCCCGGCCTGGTGGTGTGTGATAATGGGCGAAATCTCGTTGCAGCTCTGGGACTAGCCAATTTGACGCACATCCCTTGCTTGGCGCATGTGCTGAATTTGGTGGTGCAGAAGTTCATTCACAACTACCCCGACATGTCAGAGCTGCTGCATAAAGTGCGGGCCGTCTGTTCGCGCTTCCGGCGTTCACATCCTGCCGCTGCTCGCCTGTCTGCGCTACAGCGTAACTTCGGCCTTCCCGCTCACCGCCTCATATGCGACGTGCCCACCAGGTGGAACTCCACCTTGCACATGCTGGACAGACTGTGCGAGCAGCAGCAGGCCATAGTGGAGTTTCAGCTGCAGCACGCACGGGTCAGTCGCACTACAGAACAGCACCACTTCACCACCAATGACTGGGCCTCCATGCGAGACCTGTGTGCCCTGTTGCGCTGTTTCGAGTACTCCACCAACATGGCCAGTGGCGATGACACCGTTATCAGCGTTACAATACCACTTCTATGTCTCCTTGAGAAAACACTTAGGGCGATGATGGAACAGGAGGTGGCCCAGGAGGAGGAGGAGGAGGATGAGGAAGAGGGGTCATTTTTAGCACTTTCAGGCCAGTCTCTTCGAAGTGACTCAGAGGGAGGTTTTTTGCAACAGCAGAGGCCAGGTACAAATGTGGCCAGCCAGGGCCCACTACTGGAGGACGAGGAGGACGAGGATGAGGAGGAGGTGGAGGAGGATGAGGATGAAGCATGGTCACAGCGGGGTGGCACCCAACGCAGCTCGGGTCCATCACTGGTGCGTGGCTGGGGGGAAAGGCAGGACGATGACGATACGCCTCCCACAGAGGACAGCTTGTCCTTACCCCTGGGCAGCCTGGCACACATGAGCGACTACATGCTGCAGTGCCTGCGCAACGACAGCAGAGTTGCCCACATTTTAACCTGTGCGGACTACTGGGTTGCCACCCTGCTGGATCCACGCTACAAAGACAATGTGCCCACCTTACTTCCTGCACTGGAGCGTGATAGGAAGATGCGCGAGTACAAGCGCACGTTGGTAGACGCGCTACTGAGAGCATTCCCAAATGTCACAGGGGAACAAGTGGAAGCCCAAGGCCAAGGCAGAGGAGGAGCAAGAGGTCGCCAAGGCAGCTGTGTCACGGCCAGCTCCTCTGAGGGCAGGGTTAGCATGGCAGAGATGTGGAAAACTTTTGTCAACACGCCACAGCTAACTGCACCACCACCTGATACGCAACGTGTTAGCAGGAGGCAACATTTCACTAACATGGTGGAACAGTACGTGTGCACACCCCTCCACGTACTGACTGATGGTTCGGCCCCATTCAACTTCTGGGTCTCTAAATTGTCCACGTGGCCAGAGCTAGCCTTTTATGCCTTGGAGGTGCTGGCCTGCCCGGCAGCCAGCGTTTTGTCTGAACGTGTATTCAGCACGGCAGGGGGCGTCATTACAGACAAACGCAGCCGCCTGTCTACAGCCAATGTGGACAAGCTGACGTTCATAAAAATGAACCAGGCATGGATCCCACAGGACCTGTCCGTCCCTTGTCCAGATTAGACATTAACTACCTCCCCATAACCATATATTATTGGACTCCAGGGCACTTCCTCATTCAATCCTATTTTTATTTTCATTTTACCATTATATTGCGATGCTACCCAAAGTTGAATGAACCTCTCCTCTGCCTGTGTGCTAGGCCTAAATATATGCCAATGGACTGTTGCAGTGGTGGCTGACATGAAGCCTGATTCTCTGCTATGACATGCAGACTAATTCTCTGCTGACATGAAGCCAGATTGTCTGTTACGGGACCTCTCTCCTCTGCCTGGGTGCTGGGCCTAAATTTATGACAATGGACTGTTGCAGTGGTGGCTGACGTGAAGCCTGATTCTCTGCTATGACATGCAGACTGATTCTCTGCTGACATGAAGCCAGATCGTCTGTTACGGGACCTCTCTGCTCTGCCTGTGTGCTAGGCCTAAATATATGCCAATGGACTGTTGCAGTGGTGGGTGACGTGAAGCCTCATTCTCTGCTATGACATGCAGACTGATTCTCTGCTGACATGAAGCCAGATTGTCTGTTACGGGACCTCTCTGCTCTGCCTGTGTGCTAGGCCTAAATATATGCCAATGGACTGTTGCAGTGGTGGGTGACGTGAAGCCTCATTCTCTGCTATGACATGCAGACTGATTCTCTGCTGTCATGAAGCCAGATTGTCTGTTACGGGACCTCTCTGCTCTGCCTGTGTGCTAGGCCTAAATATATGCCAATGGACTGTTGCAGTGGTGGGTGACGTGAAGCCTCATTCTCTGCTATGACATGCAGACTGATTCTCTGCTGACATGAAGCCAGATTGTCTGTTACGGGACCTCTCTGCTCTGCCTGTGTGCTAGGCCTAAATATATGCCAATGGACTGTTGCAGTGGTGGGTGACGTGAAGCCTCATTCTCTGCTATGACATGCAGACTGATTCTCTGCTGTCATGAAGCCAGATTGTCTGTTACGGGACCTCTCTGCTCTGCCTGTGTGCTAGGCCTAAATATATGCCAATGGACTGTTGCATTGGTGGGTGACGTGAAGCCTCATTCTCTGCTATGACATGCAGACTAATTCTCTGCTGACATGAAGACAGATTCTCTGTTACGGGACCTCTCTCCTCTGCCTGTGTGTGTGCTGGGCCTAAATATATGCCAATGGACTGTTGCAGTGGTGGCTGACGTGAAGCCTCATTCTCTGCTATGACATGCAGACTGATTCTCTGCTGACATGAAGCCAGATTCTCTGTTACGGGACCTCTCTCCTCTGCCTGTGTGCTAGGCCTAAATATATGCCAATGGACTGTTGCAGTGGTGGCTGACGTGAAGCCTCATTCTCTGCTATGACATGCAGACTAATTCTCTGCTGACATGAAGACAGATTCTCTGTTACGGGACCTCTCTCCTCTGCCTGTGTGTGTGCTGGGCCTAAATATATGCCAATGGACTGTTGCAGTGGTGGCTGACGTGAAGCCTCATTCTCTGCTATGACATGCAGACTAATTCTCTGCTGACATGAAGCCAGATTGTCTGTTACGGGACCTCTCTCCTCTGCCTGTGTGTGTGCTGGGCCTAAATATATGCCAATGGACTGTTGCAGTGGTGGCTGACGTGAAGCCTCATTCTCTGCTATGACATGCAGACTAATTCTCTGCTGACATGAAGACAGATTCTCTGTTACGGGACCTCCCTCCTCTGCCTGGGTGCTGGGCCTAAATATATGCCAATGGACTGTTGCAGTGGTGGCTGACGTGAAGCCTCATTCTCTGCTATGACATGCAGACTAATTCTCTGCTGACATGAAGACAGATTCTCTGTTACGGGACCTCTCTCCTCTGCCTGGGTGCCGGGGCCTAAATATCTGAGAATGGACTGTTCCAGTGGTGGGTGACGGGAAGCCAGATTCTCTGCTATGGAACCTCTCTCCAATTGATTTTGGTTAATTTTTATTTATTTAATTTTTATTTTAATTAATTTCCCTATCCACATTTGTTTGCAGGGGATTTACCTACATGTTGCTGCCTTTTGCAGCCCTCTAGCCCTTTCCTGGGCTGTTTTACAGCCGTTTTAGTGCCGAAAAGTTCGGGTCCCCATTGACTTCAATGGGGTTCGGGTTCGGGACGAAGTTCGGATCGGGTTCGGATCCCGAACCCGAACATTTCCGGGATGTTCGGCCGAACTTCTCGAACCCGAACATCCAGGTGTTCGCTCAACTCTAATTGTGGACTCTCGTATTGTCCGCGGTTCTCTTCAGTACCTCGTTCATTGGGAGGGTTATGGTTCTGAGGATAGGATGTGGGTCCCAGTGGCGGACATTAAGGCCACTCATCTTCTCAGGGCATTCCATAGGTCCCATCCTGAGAAGGTGGGCTCTGAGTGTCCGGAGTCCACTCGTAGAGGGAGGAGTACTGTCACCGCCAGATCTCTGAGAAGTTCTGATAGACGTTCTTCAGTACCTCCTGTATGATGTTCTTTTGTTTTGCTTTTACTTTGACATCTCTCCTCCCTCTACCAGCTGTTATCTATTAGCAGTGATTGCCTCCCTATATATCTCCTCCCATACTGCCTCACTTTGCGGTTTATACTACTTCCTGGATTGTGTGTTCTCAGCTTGGAGTTGCTGCAGCTGCTTCTTCAGATAAGTCTATGTCTGTATTTGTTGTTTTCCTGTTGGCTTGATTCTAGGTGACCCTGACTCCCTCCGTATTAAGTGCAGGGAGCCGGTGGTCGTGTCCCCTCACTATTATAGGGTTTGCAGGTTTCACTCAGTCTAGGTATGCAACCTTTTATCATTGAGATCTTTGCATGGGCTGAGAAGACAGGGAGAGCTTCAGGACTTTAATAGGGCTCACCCTTTTGTTCCTTAGTTTTGGATCAAGCCAGTCGGATCCTTATTTGTAACCTCTTGTTTTCTGCTACACTATCCGTGACACCAACCATATGAAAATATATAACAATACATAATAAAATACACAATTAAAAATTAAAAACTATTTTCCAGAAAGAAGCAATGGCTCACTAAATGAAGGTTGTAATTACATTCAGCTTAGCTAGTCCTACAAGGCCTAAAAGTGACAGGTTCCCTTTAAGTTAACCCTTCTTTCTTTATCAAAATGTAGAGAAAATTCAGAATTTCTGCTTGTAGTATTGTTATTAGCATCATGATTGCCATTTATTTTCCTCTTTTATCTTTTTTTTTACAGCAGGAGTGTGGAAGCACTGGTGTCTATATGGGGCCTTCCTAATTTATATGGACAGTTCTAGCAGCTTCATCATTCATATATGGCGCAGGAGACAGAAGAAATTCTTCTAATTAATAATAATAACTGGGCAGTGCATGGAGATAACATTTGGTTTATTAATAAGACTTTTCTTGGGTTTATGATCAGTCGTTCAGTCTGATTGTTTATGCAGTTTAGATGGTCAATGGTCCCAATGGATGGCTGAGTGCTTTGATAACATCTGCCTCAATCAACCATCTGCTATGTTCATTGGATGAAAAATGGTTAATAATTACATTCATGACTATAAGTGTCGCTTGTGTTGGTCCTCTCGTCCCATAAACTTCCGACGACTCATTCGTACTATGGCCAGGCTTAAAGTGGTAGGATATGTGTGATGGGACGATCAAGCAATGTATAGGGAGATACTGTCATGAAGGGTTCTGTGAGCTTAGATTAAAAAAAACCTGCTTCAAGTCAATGGAGCTGAACTGAAATACTAGACACAACCTGTGTGCAATAGAAAAATAGATCCTTTTTATGATCTTGTGCAAACTCTTTGCCAACCCTTTGTAGTAAACCAGGATACGTAGGGTGGTCTGAGCATAGAAAGATGTTACATAGATGGATGGCTTAGCGGAATAAAACTTAAAGGGAATGTGCCACAAAAAATATTCAACATTTTTTTAAACCAGCACCTGGATCTGAATAATTTTGTAATTGCATGTAATTAAAAAATTTGTATAGCCACTGAGCTATTCAGTAAAATGTATCTGTATAGCGCCACCTGCTGTTTGTTCTTTTCCTTGTTTCTTGTCCACCTCACTGAGGGGGTTGCACACGCTCAGTTGAAATCTTCATTTGCTACCAGCCATATCTTCTGTTAGAAGCTGTGGCAGTTACAGGGAAAGAGGGACAGCACAAAGGTCATGCTCCCTGAGAAAGTGCACAGCCCCTGAGCTGCCAGCCTTTAAGAAATCTAGCAGTAGTATTGGAGCAATGAATGCGGAGATCTCTGGATCCATGGGAGATACAGGGCTGGTTCTAGCTTTGTTAGAAAAAGATTGTTATATACCTTAAGATGTCTAATTTAAATTTTTTACATCGGTCATGGCATAACTCCTTTGAAGGGGTTGTGGCAAGTATTCACAGGATAGGGAATAACTAATTGATCAATAGAGATCCAACTGTTGGGAAAAATAAGGTCCTGTTCTCCTGATCTGGCGGAGTGGCAGGTCGAGCTTGTGCCCTGGCGCTCCTTTAATTCTCTAGGGGTCCAATGGAAATTGTCAAATGCAATACTCGGCTATCTCCAGCAGTGCCATAGAGAATGAATGGAGCGGCATGGCGTATGCCCAACCTACCACTCCACTCTAGGCATCAGTGGCGGACCCAGCTTTTGGACTACCACAGATCGGTTATTTATTTCCTATCCTGTGGTTAGGGGATAACTTGTAAACTTGCCACAACCCCCTTAAAGGGGTGTATAGGATTGGAAAAACATGGCTGGTGTCCTCCAGAGACAGCAATCCATGTTTTTTGTCTAGTTTTGTCTATTCAAGTATATGAGATTAAGCCGCAATACCGCCTACGACCTGTGGACAGGTGTGGCGCTGTTTCTAAAAGAAAGCAGCCATGTTTTTCGAATCCTTTAACCCAACTACCGATTAAACTATTGCCATCTCCTATATGCATTACACCCGCTCTCTCCTAGGGCCCTATATCCTACCCTGCATTTATTCAGCCCGCATTCGGACTGAGCTGCAGCAGCTTAAGCCATCGCTGCATCAGGGGAAAGCGATGAGTCTGAAGCCTCCACAGGAGAATTAATTAAACAAATTTCGCTCTGCCAATTGTTTGTTATTTTTGCTGACCTCACCACGTGGATTAATATTTAATTAGCCTGTAGGAGAAGTGGAAAGCACTTATTAACCTGCTCTGTCAATCTGTCAGGATGGCGGTCTCTGGACAGACGCAGTTAAAGCCAGAGTCCCGCAGATTAAATTCACCGCTTTGTCATTGATAGTGAAATAGTGAATTCAATATTTGTCCTCGGTCTGTAAAATAGATTATTGTAAGTGCAAACCGGTATATGGGCATTAGAATAGTCAGTTCTGTGCCCGGCATAATGTGAATAAAAGGAGAAAGCTGCGTTGTGCAGTCTTTTTTGTGTGTGTGTGTTTTTTAGGCGGTTTGCAAGCTCCAGACATTGCAAGTCTATGGGAATTATTAAACGCTGCACCAGCTGGCTTTCAAACCTTATTTATTTTTTTATTTAGTTATCTATTTATTTATTTTTGGAATCATAATTTTTTTTTCAAACAAGGTTTGTTTTTTTGGGTCAGTTGTGATTTTTTCAAATTGCAGCATGCTCTGGATCTGGCATTTTTCTCCTCATTTCTGACTCTTTTTTGTCCCACGGAGAGTTATTATTTTTTTGGGCTTCTTTCACATTTTTGGTACAGCCTTCCAGCAGGTTGTTCCGGCTTGAAATTGCTTGAATAGGCTGGATAAAGACTTTTGCATGCAAAACTTTTTCTTTTAAACCGAATCCCGGCATATTTTCCGGGGGTAGTGGCCGGATATCCGCCGGACCTCATTATAGTTAATGGGGCTGGCGGGCATTCAGGTAACATCCAGCAATGCCCAAGGTGCAGAGAACTCAGGCAGGCTGTCCTCTGCGAGGAATGCTGCGCCACAAATGTGAAATTAGCCTTTACCATGCTTACTGTGTTTTTAATGGCATTTTTGCATGGATTTATTTTTGCTTTTTTCCCCCATGCTTTTCAACACAAGAAGTGACATTAGTCTCCTAAATAAAAATGCAACGCATGCAAAAAAAAAACAAAAAACATCAAAAACACCTGTGCTGAAAGACATTGGGGGGAAATGTATCAAAGCCGGTGTAAAGGAACAAATCTGATTCCTTCTTTCATTTTTCAGAGCTCCTTTGGAAAATGAGAAATGGAATCTAATTGGTTGCTATGGGCAACTAAACCAGTTTTCCTTTACACTAGTTCTGATAAATCTCCCCCAATATTTTTGCAAAAAAATCCCCAAAAATGCCACAAAACACTGCACTGCCTTTTTGGATGCATTTTTTTGAAACTATTATGTGCGGCAGTACTATACACACGATCGTATGTATTTTGTGGTCCGCAAATCACAGATCCGCAAAAAAATAAAAAATCTGTGTGACATCCCTGTTGCATCCATTTTTTTTGGGCGGATCCATTGTAACGATTCCTGTCCTTGTCTGCAAGTCGGACAAGAATAGGACATGTTCTATTTTTTTACAGAACGGACATGCTGACATACGAACACAGAATGCACATGGAGTAATTTCCGTTTTTTTTCAAGCCCCATTGAAGTGAATGCTTCCGCATATGGATGGAACGGAAACGAAAAAAATTATATGTTTGTGTGCATGAGCCCCAAAGCGGTTGTTCTCCTGAATACAGCATTTTTCCATGTCCTATATGGACTTCATAGTAGTTAAGCCCAATGGGGTGAGCAGAATATGTTACATACCTCTCTCTACGCCTCCGCATATGGATGGAATGGAAACGAAAAAAATTATATGTTTGTGTGGATGAGCCCCAAAGCGGTTGTTCTCCTGAATACAGCATTTTTCCATGTCCTATATGGACTTCATAGTAGTTGAGCCCAATGGGGTGAGCAGAATATGTTACATACCTCTCTCTACGCCTCCGTAAAATATCCGACAGGTACAGTATGGGCCTCGTATTGCACAACACAGATGTGTGATATGGCCGTGTATATAGACCCTAAGAGTTACATATCATCCTCTGTGTGTGCAATACCTTTTGCATGTTTGCATACTTTTTTTTGCAAATTTTGCAACCACCGGCGTCCCCGCTGATCATTTGTAAGCCTCCCAAGGAAAAGTGCAATATATAACAGCGGTGACAGGATAACATTGTTTCAATACATGTGATATGTTTAGCTGAGGGCTCATGACACTTAGCTGCGTGAAAGCCAATTTGTACGACATTCAGGGTTACTATGGAAACTTCAAATGATTTACTAAGGTGTTTGAAATTTAATTACATAACATGGATTTTGCCTCGTGAAGTCACATTCGGTGGTTCAGGTTTAGAAATATTTTCCAACAAAGTATAAGAAGGCTGTGAGATCCAACATGCATGTACGAGAATCTTACAAAAAAATCTAAAATTTCTGAAAATGAAACATTTAGGGGGTCATTTATTAAACAAAAATACGTCCAGATTGTGGCATTTAGAAGTGGCAGAGGATCCACCGAAGTTATGTAGAGGCCGGCGTCCAGGGCTTTATTAAGACTGGTGTCTAAAATGCCGGTCTTAATAAGTGATCCCCTTAATGTCTAAAAAATACAGACATGATGTTCAGGATTACTCAATAATCTCTCCCGCCAATGCATAGATCCTTTAACCATTTTTGATGCTTTCCTGTTTTTGTTTTTTTTTGAGGCGTGAATTGAAGCTCCTGGGCCCCAATGGAAAATTAAAAACAGGACTCCCTCCCTCTCCATGACTATCAAGACTATCAATGGTCATTTATAGTACTGGCCTTCTCTTGTAGGTCATGGAGTCCTTTTGGGCTCCCTCAGGCTTGTTATGCAAGTGGGTGTGGACCCACTGCATCACTGACCAGCTAAACCCTGGAGGGGCATGGCTAAGTAACTACATGGTCTTTACTAGAGCCTCTGACGGTGAGGATAGGCTTGGGCCATTAGGGTAGTCACCAGGTATCATTTCAGAGCAGTCCCCGGGTGAGGGTGGCATCTGACCAGGGAGTCAGAGATACCGGTTCAAGGCACTGAGGGGAAAGGCGTAGTCAGGAAGTCCAGAGTCAGGGCAGGCAGCGATCAAGCAAAATCAGTTTAAATGAGAAGCACAGTCCACTACACAGAAAAGCAGAAACTTCCAAACACCTTCACACAAGGGACTAGACGAGCTAGTAACGCATATAGGGCCAGCAGCTAATAAGGCTCCAGGGCCTAGGTGTCAGGTTGCTAGGGCTGGTGTCATCCGGTGCGGTAGAAAATTGTGTCATGGGGGCTAAGGTGGTGCTACTGCCATAGGGGGCATCGGTTAGCTCAGCAGACCCCCCCTAGCAGTCAGAGCCTGGTCTCGGCACTTCCAGATTATTTTCTGTCCGCCGCCACAAAACAATGTGGTGCTTATTGAACAGACTACACAGTGTAGAGGTATACTGTATATTGTGGGGCACAGTGTAGAGGTATACTGTATATTGTGGGGCACAGTGTAGAGGCATACTGTACATTGTGTGGCACAGTGTAGAGGTATACTGTATATTGTGGGGCACAGTGTAGCGGTATACTGTATATTGTGTGGCACAGTGTAGAGGTATACTGTATATTGTGTGGCACAGTGTAGAGGTATACTGTATATTGTGTGGCACAGTGTAGAGGTATACTGTATATTGTGTGGCACAGTGTAGAGGTATACTGTATATTGTGGGGCACAGTGTAGAGGTATACTGTATATTGTGTGGCACAGTGTAGAGGTATACTGTATATTGTGTGGCACAGTGTAGCGGTATACTGTATATTGTGGCGCACAGTGTAGAGGTATACTGTATATTGTGTGGCACAGTGTATGCTATATGTGTATAACATAAACATACTCCACATAAAAACTTACAGTTACTTGGCTTGGTCCTTGGGATCTCGGACGCCACTTCCACACTTTGGCCGGGGGCTCGGTGGAGCTGATGTTGTGCTTTATCCTAATGAGAAAGATTTCATAATAAGGATTTAGAGAAGGGGCAGAGGGATAGCAGAGCAGGGAGAGGCTGGTGCTGCTACTAGGGGGGTCATACTATGGGGGAGTAATAAAGCCCACCATAATGCCCCCCCCCCTAGTAGAAATAAATCTCCTTATAATTTGACAGTGCAAAAAATACCCCCTTGTAATGCCCCTAGTTGAGCTAATGTCCCCATAGTGCCCCCATAATGTCCCAGTATAAAATATCCCTATATAGTGCCCCCAGTAAATTCCCCCATAGTGCTCCTCTCCCCCCTTCCTGCTAGTGCCCCCCATAATGTACCAGTATAAAATTCTCCATATATAGTGCTCCAGTAGATGCCCTCAGTGTCCGGCCTCTGATAGGCTGCCGGCCTAGTGTTCCCCATAATGCCCCCCAATAATATGCCAGTAAGGTGTCCCCATAGATGCCCCCCCATCATGTGCCAGTATCAAGTGCCTCTCTCTCCCCCACATGTCCCGGTATCATAGTGCCATCTCCCCCCCCCAATGTGCCAGTATCGAGTGCCTCTCTCCTTCCCACCCCCAATGTGCCAGTATCAGAGTGCCAAACCCCCCATGTGCCAGTATCCAAGTGCCTCTCTCCTCCCCCCCATGTGCCAGTATCATAGTGCCATCTCCCCCCCCTAAAAAAAAGTGCCAGTATCAAGTGCCTCCCCCCCTATGTGCCAGTATCATAGTGCCATCTCCCCCCCAATGTGCCAGTATTAAGTGCCTCTCCCCCCATGTGCCAGTATCATAGTGCCATCTCCCCCCCAAAAAAGTGCCAGTATCAAGTGCCTCTCTCATTCCCACCCCCATGTGCCAGTATCATAGTGCCTCTCCCCCCATGTGCCAGTATCATAGTGTCAACCCCCCCATGTGCCAGTATCATATGCAAACCCCCCCCATGTGCCAGTATCAGGTGCCAACCCCCCTCCCTCCCCCCATGTGCCAGTATCAAGTGCCTCCCGCTCCCCCCATGGCAGTAACAGTCGGGTATTAAAAAAAAACCAAAAAAAAAAAAACACTTACCTCCATGTCAGCAATGCGATGCAGCCTCTTCCTGTGTCCCGCCCTGTATGTCTATACATGGAGTCAGTGCTTGTGTATTCTAATTTAGCCTGTATTTCAGAAAAGTTTCTGCTGGGATTCAAACCAATCCTGCGCAGGGCAATCCTGCGCAGGGCAATGGAGAGTATCGGAGCATGAAATGCTCCGATGCTTACATCAGGGAGGCTGCCTGGGTGAAATTCAAGGTATATCCGGGTTCAGCTCTGAAACCGGACAACCCCTTTAAAGATGATCTGCAACATACAGAAGAACAAGGAGTCCTGGAAGTCATGATATGGCCTCCATAGAGCCCTGATCTCAACATCATTGAGTCTGTCCATGATTACATGAAGAGACAAAAGGATTTAGGCAAGACTACATCCACAGAAGACCTGTGGTTAGGTGTTTTTTTTTTTTGGAAGAACCTCCCTGCCGAGTTCCTTCAAAAACATGTTTTAAAGTGTACCTACAAGAACTGATGTTTTGAAGGCAACGGTTGGTCTTCACCAAATATTGATTGGATTTAGAGTTCTCTTTTGTTCATTTATTTGCGTTTTGTTGACGACAATAAACGAACACTTCTAATTTTGAAAGTATTCTTACTTTGCAGCATTTTTCCACACCTGCCTAAAACTTTCTCATGATGCCTTGTCCAGCCTTCGCAAATAAGGTTTGGACCAGAATACATAGCATAGCCTATAGTGATCATTCCAAAGTGTGTGAAGGATGCTAGGGAGCTACAGATGCAGGTCAATGGCACATGAGAGGCTGTACAGTCACCCTATGAAGCTGCATGCATGTCACAAGCAGTAGATAGGGAAAGAGGTAACTGGTTGACCATAACTAACTGGTTGACCATAACCTTACATGATTTACAACAAACATTAAGCAGATAAAACAGAATACACAGATCTAAGAAGATTTAAAGTTGTCAGCAAGTGCATTCTTAGATTGTTGCATTGTAACAGCCCAGACAGATTCTGTATGATATATTATTCACAAATACAGGTGAGAATTTACTTGTATTCACTAAAGATATATTTTAAGGAAGGAATGCATGGCATTGGCAACAATCCCACAAATTGCCCTGGTTAGAAAATGGGCAATGTTTATATAAACCCTGCCCCAAAAAAGGTATTCCTAGGCACGTACGAGTGGACCCAAATTGACCAATTTTGGTAAATATGGGAATGCTCATAATTAATTCTTCATTATATGATTTGAAATGGTTTTAAAGGGAGCGTTCAGTTATGGGCAGCACGGTGACTCAGTGGTTAGCACTGGGGTCCTAGGTTTAAATCTGACCAAGGACGACATCTGCATGGAGTTTGTATGTTCTCCCCGTGTTTGTGTAGTTTTCCTCTAGGTACTTCGGTTTCCTCCCGCGCTCCAAAGACAAACCGATAGGAACCTTAGATTGTGAACCCCATTGGGGGCAGCTTGATATAAGTACATAAAATAAATAAAGAAGACGGCTTAAATTTCCAAAATTTTCTACTGGATAAAATATGTCAGACAGTTTCAGCTTAAGACACTGTACCACTAGTTTAAGTTGAAGCTCTCATGCCCCAGAGTCAAACCAATAACTGAGCACCCCCCCTATCATTTATAATATTAGTGTTCTCTTATGTGCCACAGTGACCATTATGCCCCTCAGGCACTAGGGCTCAGGTACGACTACTAGCTCTGTACTGCCTCTAGCTATGCCATGCTTTGAACAATATATACTTTCTGGCTTTTAAAGACCAAAGTCTACATTCCAACATGGCACAAGTCAGGATGGATGCACCTTCAGCTCATTCATTAAAACCTTTTTAATACAAAAAGATTTCACACCCAGTGGAACAAAAATTATTTTCTTACAGCTGGGTGGTCAAGGATGTTTTTATACCTGTTGTAGACTCTCCCTTTACTCCATTACTATCCTGAGCCATCTGTGCCGGATATTGATGTTGACCCAGTCTTCCAAGTCACCAGGAGGTGAAGAAGTCAGCAAGTTCATGGCCTTGTTTCACAAACTTAACTGAAGTGAATAAGATAGGAGATCTCTATATCCTCAGTAGATGTGCATGAGTGCCCAGCGCTCCTTCCATGCTAATTGTTTTATGCCAGTCGATTATCTCAGATGGATAAAGCTATTTACAGCGTTGATCATGATTGATGTGGTTTCAAAAACCAAAAATAAATAAAATGTAAAATAATAGGGAAATTGTAAAAAAAAATATTCTTTCTTGTCCTGCTTTAACTACTGAAAAAAAGTCAATTCAAAGAAACTATGAGCCAAGGAAATAGGATGAGATAAACCGTAAACATAAAGAAATACAAAAAAATAAGATAAAAAAATTGAAAGAATAAAACTGGAGAAAATATAAATACTGTAATGAATTCATAATGCATAAATTAAAGGGGTTGGCCTCTCTTTTATAATAAATGGCCTATATTCAAGATAGGCTACTCATATCAGATCCAAACCCCCACCCCTGCTGATCAGCCATTACCTGGTATCTCTGGCACAATTTGGTGGTGGAACTCCACAGCTCTGTCCATTGTGTAGATGGAGCTGGTAATGGCAGGGAGGAGTTCTGCAATAACCATCAAGGTCCACTTCATAATGGGCGCATCGCTGTAGTTCTATCGCTGACTTCCGGTGTTCTGCCAGATTCCTATACCTTGGCAGAATGATATACCCAGAAGTGACGCGGCCGCACCAGAATCAGCTGGAGGAGGGTGTGTGTGGATCTGCGCAAGCGCAGATCCACTGGATTCGTGATAATAATTGCACTGCTGTGGGAGAAGCACCAATTTCATTTGCATGTGCAAAACCATAGACCGCGCGTGCGCACTCAGGGACTGCACTCAGCTCTGCTATGTGGTGACCCCACCACCCCAATATCCTGCACTCAGCTCTGCTATGTGGTGAGGCTGAACTGCTCCAGATGATGTGTCCGCCCGTGTGCACTCAGGGGCAGGGAGATTTGATGGAACATTTTGCACTGAAAAATCGACCTACCCCTGAGTGTGCACGTGCGGTGTACAGTTGCGCGCATGCAAATGAAGTAGGTGCTTCTCCGGTGGCGGTGCAATTATTTTTACGAATCCAGTGGATCTGCGCTTGCGCAGATCCGCACACACACCCTCCTCCAGCTGATTCTGGTGTGGCCGCATCACTTCCGGGTATAGCATTCTGCCAGGTATAGGAATATGGCAGAACACCAGCATTAGAGGTAACAACTGATCAGCTGGGTGTTGGACCCATGCCGATCAGATATTACTGGCCTATCCTGAGGGTAAGCCAACAACAATAACAGGAAGGGCAACCCCCTTTAATTAGCTTATATCTACTATTTCAAATAATGGATATCTCATTGTATAATATCTCAATATTATCAATATATATTTTTATAAAATAACTACATGATAGCATTTTTTCAGGTTGGACAACCCCTGTGAATGAAGAAGCAGAAGCACTATGCCTCTTTGGCTTTCATTGAAGTAGTAGAGTCAAGTGTGTGGAGTATGGACTAATGTACCGTCTATCGATATGTATACCACACACTCTGCTCTCCAAGGAGGTCCGAGCAGAGCCAATCAAGGCCAAAGGGGCATAGCGCTACCATGAGTTCTTCTGCACTTTCTCAATGGGGTTTCAGCACCCCACTATCACATTCCAAAAGTTTTATAAGAAAGGATAGTTATGCTTTAATGAAAGTCACACAATGAGACAGAAGATATATGTCATGATGGAAAACGTATACCTACTCCGGGGTTGGATGGCTTCATAGAAAAAAATAATATACGTAGGTAATCTCTTAAACTCTAATTATTCTCACAAACACTTAGCAGCCAACTCAGCCTCTCCACCCATGAGGTTCCTCAGCTACCTCATACATGTCCGTGATTCTGTCTTGCTCGAGAACGTATCTAGCCAATTGTTAAATTATATGTTAAAATTAGACCCATTGAGCCCTCTTACCACATGTTTACCCTCCAAAGGTCCAAAAGGTGAATTAACCTTCAAGTATTATTGCAACACACCTTCATTTCCAATATCGCATCCATCTTTATAGCTATTGTTCTGATTGCACTTTACAGCCGAGCAGTGCCTACATTTAGGGAAGCGTGAGTGCCATTATGCTGAGACCAGAGTAATTGTCTTATATATTATACATCATATTATTCATTATATATAAGTGAAATCGCTCACATTGATTTATGTTCCCGCATTGTTGGCCCACACAAAACCAGGAGCCTACAACTCTTCAGGATCTCAATACTTCAGCTGTTTATGCCGGCTAAGCACAATTATTGCAATTCTGCATTGTTCTATGATTTCCTTTGTTTCCACTGGTGTTAAGAGAACAACGATATTGTACGAAACATTTTATTCAGCAAAAACATTGGCACAATTGTGTGTAGCGACAAAATACCTGTCGTAGGATTCAATGATTATATTATGGTGCGAAACTGAGCTAAAATGATATAAGTACTAATATATAATCTCAATGACATTCTTGATTATGCCATATGTCTGAAGAAACACATAAATCACCATACTAATCATACAAACACAAAGATTTTTGGGGAGAATTTTAATTTTTATCACATGTATTTTTATTATTTTAACTCTGCAGTGAAAGCTTATAGGTCTTTTTTTTAGCTACCTTTGTAAGCGGAAAAAGCCAATGATAGAATGAAAATCTAAAAAGCAAAAAGGATTAAATACAAAAGAGGAAAGATAAAATATGCATTCTAAATTGATTTCCCATAACATAGCTGTTTGGCTATTCAAAAAACCCACATGAACCAGTGTATATTCCTGTTATTGATTTATTAATGAAGACAATGACAAATATACGCCAATGAGACTTCCATGGATCAGCTGAGGCAAAATTGCAAAGGGAAACAGGGTGCGGAAATAATTTAGTAGCAGGAAAGGCAGATTTTAAAATATTAATGAATAAACCAAATAAAAAAATAATACATTCATTTTTCTTAAAGGGAATGTGGCACCAGAAAATGACCTATTGCTCAAATCAAAATTTTATTTATGTTAAGCATATTTTGAGAATGTGTGATCTTTCTTTAAGGTTTCCATGTTACAATGAAAGGTAACACCTAGGTATGGAGAATACAAGAGCACAACATTGCGAAGTGACGGTCACATTCCTCTACTCCCCCTCCCTGCACAATGACCTCTGCACAGGTCACAGAGCATGCCCACAACACTTTTCCATAGATGACAATGTGTCATCTCCAGACCAACTGTTCCTGTTGTTCATATGGCTATTGTAAAGTAAAGTATCTCACAAAAGTGAGTACACCCCTCAATGTTTGTAAATATTTTATTGTATCTTTTCATGGGACAACACTGAAGATCTGACACTTTGATACAATGTAAAGTAGTTGGTGTTCGGCTTGTAAATTTGGTGTGCCCTCAAAAATAACTCAACACACAGCTATTAATGTCTAAACTGCTGGCAACAAAAGTAATCACACCCCTAAGCTAAGTGTAAATGGCCAAATTGTGCCCAAAGTGTCAATATTTTGTGTCGCCACCACTATTTTCCAGCACTGCCTTAACTCTCTTGGGCATGGAGTTCACTAGAGCTTCCCAGATTGCCACTGGAATCCTCTTCCACTCCTCCATGACGACATCACTGAGTTGGTGGATGTTAGAGACCTTGCGCTTCTCCACCTTCCGTTTGAGGATGCTCAATAAGGTTTAGGTCTGGAGACATGCTTGGCCAGTCCAGCACCTTTACCCTCAGTTTCTTTAGCAAGTCAGTGGTCGTCTTGGAGGAGTGTTTGCGATCGTTATCATGTTGGAATAGTGCCCTGTGGCCCAGTTACCGAAGGGAGGGGATCATGCTCTGCTTCAGTGTGTCACAGGTTTATGTTTAGACAAGGTGTCCACTCTCGTAATCATGTACATTAAATAAAACAAAAACATATTAGAAGAAAAAGAATACATTTTACCATCTGGTTTTATTGATATACATTGTCTTTAAATACTCTACCTTTAGTTATGTATGGGATTACATTTTTATAATTTATTTATTTGACTGAAGATGCTTTCTATATTGTAAGAGATGGGGCCATGAATTTTAACAATTTTACAAATTAATTGAAATATATGTTAACATGTGCATGCCTTACATAGACAACCCAGTAGAAGGTAGATCTACGACAAGGTTCACGCTACAATTGTGAGACTGAAGTGTTCTGCAAAACGTTAGCCCCAGATGTATGTCATTTTTATGTCTGACATTGACTCTATTGAAAATAAAGTGTTAAATTGAACAGTGTAGTCAACTGCGCACAAAAATACAGTTGAATCAAAGGTATTTTGACTTATTCCAGCCAAATGTATGGCAAAAAGGCATAAACTTAGCAAATTATCGCATATGGACACATATATGAGTGTACGCTAAAGGTAGAACCCAAACCTGGTGAGTGCTTAAAGGCTATGTACACCTTTGGGGGCATTTTATTATTATTATTATTATTACACTGTATTTTTTTAAGCTAAAAAAAAAAAATTGTTGTCTTTATTAAAAATATTAAGTATATTTTTTTTGTACAGAGCTGAGATGCTCTAGTAGCACCCTTTGGATTTTCTATCTTTTCCGTCAGACCAGGAGCAGACAGACTCCTTATCTCTGCTCTCTGATCTCCCAAACACTCATTATACAGTAGCTCAGTTCTTATCTTACTAATAAGAATGTAGCTTAAAGGGAATTCTGTCATGAGATTTTACCCCTATAACCTAAACATATGCTCATGTCCGGAGTAATAAGAATAATCCTAAGCTGGCCTTATTAAACTTCACTGTGGCTCTATTTGCCCAAAAAACAGGTTTTTATAACCTGTCAATCACTCACTTAAGGTGCCCAAGGGGAGGTCCATTAATACAGGGTGCCTGGCCGCACCCCTTGCCGTCCGGTGCCCAGCGCTGCCTTCGCTGTCTTGTGTGCCGCCTTCTACAGCTCAGCGCCGTCTCCGCAATTCCTACCCAGTCCCTCTGCTAGATCCCGCGCCTGCGCACTAGGCTCAGCCTGATGCGCCGTGGAACTCCTGGCAGCGGCTTCGTTGAGCGAAGTGCACCGGACGGCGAGGGGTGTGGCCGGGCACCATGTATTAATCGACCTCCCCTTGGGCACCTTAAGTGAGTGATTGACAGGTTATAAAAAACTGTTTTTTCGGCAAATAGAGCCACAGTGAAGTTTAATAAGGCCAGCTTAGGAATATTCTTATTACTCCGGACATGAGCATATGTTTAGGTTATAGGGGTAAAATCTCATGACAGAATCCCTTTGAATAAGTGTTTATGACCTCTATGTAGTTTAGAGATAAGTAAAGTGAAAGTACCAGTCACACAGCTAGAAAAACAGTTAAGCCTTTGTGACAGAACAGCTCAATATTTTTAATAAAGGCCGATTGAGAAAATGATTTTTAGCCAGAAATGAGTAAAATGCAATCATAAAAAAATTCCCTCTGAAGTTGTACATAGCCTTTAACCCTAACCTGACACCATCTAACCATGGTACCAGTAGTAGACAAAGGAGAGATTAGCAAACAGGATTCCACCCGCTGTACCCGTGGTTGGAAAATAACCCAAAGGTCAAGGAAAGGGCCTAGAGGAACTAACTAATTTGAGAGCTAAGAGATGAGTGAATTGAATTGCAAGAGTTCTTCACCTGCAAGAGGCTGCCCTCCTGGTGGAAAAGCTGCCCTCTGCTGCTTGATTGAATCTCACGTCTGCTCCAAGTAGCAGCACAAGCACAGAGGTTCTGCTTTTGCTTTCCGAACAGCAAGTGTTCATGCACCGCTACCTGGAAGCAGGAAGAGTGGCATGGGCGCAAGATTGTCTGGGCCAGGTGAGGTGTCCAGCCCTGTCAATCAAGTGGCATGAGAGCTTCTTCATCCGTGGGGACAGACCCTCTCAGGTGAAGAACTCTGGTTGATGAGACCAATTAATTAATCCAAATCATATTGCTCATCTCTACCAAAACTTTTTGTCCCTTTCTATGTACGTCACTGTGTAACTATATATATTTGACTTAATAATTGAATAATTCTGTTAAATGGAGCTAGAGAATAAAATAGAAGCCCCCTACTACTGTATAGAACAGTCCACAATACACATTGCCACTTCGAAGGGATATAAATAGTCGCCAAATGTTTTAACGGCCTCTTAGAGTGAAAATAAATGCAACTTATAATTAGAGTTATAATTCGTTTCAAGCCCCTGTACATTTCCCTTGATCCTCCGAGATGTAAGAAAACCTCAATAACATCAGCAATGAACTCTCTATGTAAGTGCCGCCATATGAAATTCACAGATTCATTTTGATTCCGCAACCTCTCACTCCATATCCTGTGTATTATTTTATCACTCCCAATAATTTGAATAAAATGCATATTTGTATTCTGTTATGTCCTCCCTCCTGCTTCCCTAACACTCCGAGTATTATTATATCATGAATTATGGTTATGGCTCCACAGACAGAGGCTTTATTTAACCACACAATCGAAAAATGCGGCAACAGGGTATTAATTATATAAATAGTATATTACTAGAGAGCTTGGTTTTGCGTAGAGATTATTGATAGACTCTAATTCCATCGGTTTTGATAAATGTTAGGAGGTGCTTACCTTATTTTTTCATACATAATCCAAGCTATATGTCACAAACCAGCAAGTGCGAACCCACTGTGCCACGTGTCCTACCTCCTCTAAGGGCGTTGTCTAAGTGAACCCCTCAATCTTAGGCACATGAGGCAGCTGGTCCAGGCAGACCAGGAGGTACCTGAGAAAGGTAACAGAGTTACAGGCATTGTCACCAGGCTGAGTCATAACCAGCAGCAACAGTGCAGGACTGAAGGATGAGGCAGAGGCGATGTCAGACAGGCAATGGGTGAGGGTAGGCGGCACAGGTACAGGTCAGGCAATCCGGATCGGCAACAGGAGAGTCAAGGCAAGCAGGCAGGGATCAAACAGATAGCAGAGTCCAGGAATACAAGTACGAGTCAGGAACACAAACGGATATCAGGAACCTTAGCAGGACACAAAGACCTTGACACTGAGGCCTCTGGGAAGGGGGCTGAGCCACTTATATATGTGCAGGAAGGGCTAGGATTGGTCAGCGAGGTCACATGACCTCACCCATAAAGAATAGAAAGTGACTTGCGCCGGCCCTTAAGGGAGTGCTGCAGGGAACAAGCAGCAAGCATGCTGTGGCCAAGGCTGAGAGGAAACTGTGGAGCGGATCCCAGAACAACAGCACCCACACAGACAGAGCCCAGGACTACAGCGGTGAATAGGAAGCACTGGCCGCAAATCACCACTGAACACAGCGCCCGGGACCGCGGTGGTAAGCAGGGGAACAGCGGCGCACAGCAGCCGCTGTTACACTATAAGAGATGAATACATGATTAACAGACATAGTAAAATAATTAAAGGGGATTTCAAACCAAAACATAAAATTATCCATTAAAATTGTTCATTTATTAGCAAATAAGAAGTTAGAGCTGTTGCCAAAGTTCGATAATTATTTTCTTGCAGAGACTTTGGCTTTTTTTGGTTGCTTTTTGGGTATTTTTTTAAGTGAGGAGAGGAAGCGAGGCCATATTAGTTATGTTTGATATAGTCACTCAGAAATTGATTATAAAAGCTCTTTCATTAAAAGGTCTTTCAGGTCTTTAACATCTCCAAAAAATTAATTTAGACATGACAAACTATATGGCTGTATTTCCTGTTGTTGACAAAATGGCCACCACAGAAAAAAAAACCTGAAAAGTGGCAATATGTTTATGCAAAATTTCACTATTCCATATTCTGTTTTTCCATTTGTTTAAAAATGTGGAACTGTTCTAATTCTCCAAGGGGAATCGATTGTAAATAGAGATAAGCGAATTTCTTAAAATTCTATTCAGCTGATTCAAAGGTGCTTTTATTGCCTGGAAAAGTCTATCTCTCTCTTCAATTCTGTAGATTCCAACTTTTTCAAAAAGTCAGGTCACATTCCTGAAATTTAGAATGGTTTCTAGCTCCTCTTCCAAAACCAGGGAGTAACAGGCAAGAATGTGTCTAGCATTACTAGTGTGCGTTATCTAGGCCTCCACCAGTGCAAGCAAGCTGTCAATACATCCATTGTCTACAAATGATAATTAAATTACTTACCAACCCTGTCCCAGCCTACACAGCAAAGCTTAAAAGGAAACTACAACAAAAAATTTCAGTCTCCATCAGTACAAGAGAGCTGTCAATAAATTAATTGTCCTCAAATGATATTGAAATGACTTACCGACTCTGTCCCAGTCTACATAGCAAAGCTGAAAAGGAAGCTACAATAGAAAAACATCAAAATCCAGCAGTAAAAGGAAGGTGTCAAAAAATTCTCTGTCCTCCAATGATAATGAAATGACTGCGCTGACTCCACCCCAGTCTACACAGAAAGCCAGAAAACTAAGCTTCAATAGAAAATGTCACCAGATTGTGTGCACTCCAGTGAATATTTAAGTTTTTTCCTAACAAACCTGATTTACTATGAGTTGGATGATTTTCTTTCTAACACGTTAGCCATTTACAGGTTAGATTAGATGCCTCACATCTTCCAAAATAATCAATGAAGAAGCTCCTTGACTGTACTTCAGGGCAGCTGTCAAGCAGTTAGTCCTGATAAATGAAATACATAAATCATTCACTGGAAACATGGCTGCAATTAGTGACTCAGATGGAACAATTACCCTCATCATACTAATGTGAGGTATCAACACTTTAAGTAAATAGCATCTCAGCTGTGACATATTGTCTGGAGGATTCACATCTATCATATCATTTATGGAGGGCTACCTAGTCAATCATATGATTGGGAAATATGGGAATCATGGGAAATATGCCAATATAAAGTGTAATATTCACTGAACAGCAAAGAGATTTTTTTTCTGTGAAAATTGAACCCTGATATATAATAGCTAGTGTTAAGCGCGAACATTCGAATTACGAATATTTATTGCAAATATCGCAACTTCGCGAATTCGCGAATATTTCGAATATAGTGCTATATATTTGTTTTTTCGAATATTCGTAATTTTTTTTACTCGAAAAATCAGCAATGTAATGATCGTGTAATATGCAAATATAACGCGATCAATACAGGCGTGGTTCAAAAAGGAATATATAGCACTATATTGAATATAGTGCTATTTATTTGTTTTTTAAATATTCGTCTTTTTTTTTTCCATCTGAAGTTATGTTTCCTCCCTGCTTAAGTTGCTTGTCAAGCAATTTAAGCAGGGAGGAATCATGACTTCAGATGGAAAAAGAATTACGAATATTCTAAAAAAAAATAATATATAGCACTATATTCTATAGTGCTATATATTCCTTTTTGACCCACGCCTGTATTGATTGCGTAATATTCGCATATTACGCAATCATTACATTGCCGATTTTTCGAGTAAAAAAAAAAGTTAAATATAACGAATATTCGAATTCACGAATATTCAACGAATATTCTACAAAATATTCTCTAAATATTGCAAATTTGATTATGACCCCTGCCTCTCATCACTAATAATAGCTATATGTGACTTGATTGCACAGTGGACACCGGTGAAGCCCAATTTACCGCATAGACTTTTAATGATTTCTGGCATGGTGTCTGGTCATGTCCAGGACCCGCAAGATGACCACTAACATTTATATCTGGGGGCATTATTTTTTATGTGTATATATATATATATATATATATATATATATATTATACATATATACATTTACAGCATATATATGCACTTTTTTCTCTATATATCTATACAGATTAGTTCATCTTAGCCGGTTGATGTCCAGTTTGATGCTTGCCACAACTATTTATACTGTCAGCGATATTCGGGGGGAAAACTGCCTGTTCTGGGTGCGGTATGGCTGATTAAACAACCATAAAACTGCACTGAACAGTCTGGATTTTTATTAAAAACCATGCTGCCATCATTTCAATAATGTGTGCTTAGGAATATGAGATTCACTGTATTTGATGGTGGAAATGATGCTTGCAGTTAATGTGATATGATAGAGGCAAATGTCAATAATCTTCTCCTATGACCTCTGAAGATTTCATTACATGAAAAAAAAAATCTATTTTTCAATATGGTTTAAGTGTGTAATTTAGATTTTTCTAACAGATGATTCTCATTGTTTATGTATAGAGTCTGAATATGTTTAGTGTTATTGAAAATTATCTCTAACATATATGTTGCTCAGTAATATAGAGAGGTATCTATCCCAGCCCAAGTTATATGTATACACAAAAAAATACCTAATATCTATCTATCTAATATCTTTCTCACATCCAGGGCCGCACCGCCAATTAGGCGAGGTTAGGCAATCGCCTCAGGCGTCGCGGTCCTGAAGATAAGTGGGGGGTGGCGACAGGACAGCGGGAGGTGAGAGCTTTAATTATGGAAGCACTCATCTCTCTATATTCAGCTGTATTGCCATCCTCAGGACAGCGAGCTGAGTGCTGCAGCTAGGCACGGGAGCGACATCTCTCTTCCCCGTTCCTTTTGATAGGCTTCAGGCCAGAGCCATCATTATCATCGCGCTGCCTGAGCCTGGCAGCATATAGCGCGGGACACAGGCCAAAAGAGGCCTGCACCGCAGAGCTGAAAGCGCCATGGAGGTAAGTATGTGTTTATTTTATTTTTTTATTTGACATCAGGCTGTTTGGTGAAAATGGGGAAGGGGGGAAAGGAGCATTATTGGAGCATCTAGTGCCCCCAGCACTATATAAGGGAATTTTATTCTGGAACAGTTTATGGGGGGCACTATATAGGGGAATTTTATTCTGGCACAGATTATGGGGGGCACTATATAGGGGAATTTTATTCTGGCACAGATTATGGGGGGCACTATGGGGAAGGGGGGAGAGGAGCACTAAGGGGGAATCTACTGGCGGCACTATATAGGAGTATTTTATACTGGCACACATTGTGAGGGCACTATGGGGCATTACCTCTACTGGGGGCACTAAGAGGGGGTAATTCTTGTACTGGCACACACAAGGGCAGCATTGGCACACGTTATAGGGACACAGTATAGAGTCTGATATTTGCAGACTCTATACTGACAGGGAATGTCCCACAGGATTGGCGCATGGCATATGTGGTGCCAATATTCAAAAAGGGGCCAAAAACAGACCCTGGAAACTATAGGCCGGTAAGTTTAACATCTGTTGTGGGTAAACTGTTTGAAGGTTTTCTGAGAGATGCTATGTTAGAGCATCTCAACAGAAATAAGCAAATAACGCCATATCAGCATGGCTTCGTGAGGGATCGGTCATGTCAGACTAATTTAATCAGTTTCTATGAGGAGGTAAGTTCTAGACTTGACAGCGGCGAATCAATGGATGTCGTATATCTGGACTTCTCCAAAGCATTTGACACTGTACCACATAAAAGGTTAGTATATAAAATGAGAATGCTCGGACTGGGAGAAAACATCTGTATGTGGGTAAGTAACTGGCTCAGTGATAGAAAACAGAGGGTGGTTATTAACGGTACACACTCAGATTGGGTCACTGTCACTAGTGGGGTACCTCAGGGGTCAGTATTGGGCCCTATTCTCTTCAATATATTTATTAATGATCTTGTAGAAGGCTTGCATAGTAAAGTATCAATTTTCGCAGATGACACTAAACTGTGTAAAGTAATTTACACTGATGAGGACAGTATACTACTACAGATGGATCTGGATAGACTGGAGGCTTGGGCAGATAAGTGGCAGATGGGGTTTAACACTGATAAATGTAAAGTTATGCACATGGGAAGGAAAAATGCAAGTCAACCGTACATACTAAATGGTAAAACACTCGGTAACACTGACATGGAAAAGGATCTAGGAATTTTAATAAACAGCAAACTAAGCTGCAAAAACCAGTGTCAGGCAGCTGCTGCCAAGGCCAACAAGATAATGGGTTGCATCAGAAGGGGCATAGATTCCCGTGATAAGAACATAGTCCTACCACTTTACAAATCGCTAGTCAGACCACACATGGAGTACTGTGTACAGTTCTGGGCTCCTGTAAACAAGGCAGACATAGCAGAGCTGGAGAAGGTCCAGAGGAGGGCAACTAAAGTAATAACTGGAATGGGGCAACTACAGTACCCTGAAAGATTATCAAAATTAGAGTTATTCACTTTAGAAAAAAGACGACTGAGGGGAGATCTAATTAATATGTATAAATATATCAAGGGTCAGTACAGAGATCTCTCCCATCAGCTATTTATCCCCAGGACTGTGACTGTGACGAGGGGACATCCTCTGCGCCTGGAGGAAAGAAGGTTTGTACACAAACATAGAAAAGGATTCTTTACGGTAAGAGCAGTGAGAATATGGAACTCTCTGCCTGAGGAGGTGGTGATGGTGAGTACAATAAAGGAATTCAAGAGGGGCCTGGATGTATTTCTGGAGCTTAATAATATTACAGGCTATAGCTACTAGAGAGGGGTCTTCCTCTGGATCAACTTGCGGGATAACAGGCCGAACTGGATGGACAAATGTCTTTTTTCGGCCTTATGTACTATGTTACTATGTTACTATGTTACTATGGGGACATTGGTTCTACTGGGGCCACTAAGAGGGGGTATTTTTTGTACTGGCACACAGTAGGGGCATTGGCACACATTATGTGGGAACTATGGGGACATTCATTCTACTGGGGGCACAGATGAGGTATTTTTTGCACTGGCACACAACGGGGGTATTTTTTTTGTACTGGCACACATTATAAGGGGCATTATTCTGATGTAACACATTATAAAGACAACACAATTTTCTCCTCAGGTAGCAGAAAGGCTAGTGGCACCCCTGCTCATATCTATTCTCTATCTATCTTTTCTCTATCTACGTATCTATTATATGTTTACCTCATATCTATATTTTTGTCTGGACTCTATCAAGATGTGATTTACTTATGGGTCTGTCTATTTTAAATACCATTTGCAGTACCCCAGACCTGGGGGTATCGCCAATGTTTGATTTGTAATGCAATGTTATGTTATATTTTGCCATGCCACGTAATATTTGCACTGTTAACTATCAGTAATGGTATGGTTGGCAATAGGGATGGGACTAACCATCCCATTCCTTCCCTCTTTGTGGGAGTGGGCTGGTCCTACTTCCTGTCAAGAGTAGGTAGAGAGGAAATAGCAAGTGATGAGTGAGGGAGCATGACCACCTGCTCCATAGGGCTTTAGGGACCAGAGATCCAGATCTATCTGTGAGGAACACTACTACAGGGAGACTGCAAGATCTACTGCAACATATATTCTTCAAAGCTACAGTGAGTCAGCAGAGTAATCAGCAACTACAGCTATACAGACCCTGCTGCAAGTGAGGGTAAGCATGTTAAGACACCCATCACCATAATCAGTTCAGGGAAACTCCAAAAGCCTGCATTTTAGAGTGGACACCCACAGCCACAAGTGCCAGCTTATAGCTGTTAGCTAGAGGTTCAGAAAATAAAGTAAGATAGCATACCAGAGGTGCCATCATCTACTACTTTGCCAGCCACCTTACCTCATCATTTGGGGAGAGAAATTGCACTGTGTGCAAACTACTGCTGGATGTACTACAACTCCTATCTTGCACTAAGCAAAAATAGACATTTATTCTTCTGCTTCTGATCTGATTCTTTAAAGCTCTTTCATCAGGGTCACTACTAATGGCGGTTTACAATAGGGGCGTTCAGGTCGGCAGCATCGCTGGGGGGCCCAACGTCGACCCGAGCGCACACATACTGCGGCAGGGCACGGGAGTGCATGAGGCCTATGCAGTAGTGAAATCTTGGCGCAGGCGTGCGTGATGACGTCATCGCGCGCGCCTGTGCTGGGATGCAGCACAGTGAAGTGTGCCCGCCTGCCATCGCACGCGTGGACATGGGTATTTACCTTTTAGTTTTGTTTTTGTTTTTTGTTTTTGCGTGCCAACTTTGAGGGACATGTGAAGAGACAGTACATCGAGGGGAAATGCAGTATGGGGACAAATTGCTATGTGGGGAAAAATATTATTGTGGGATTACTGTGTGGGGGCAAAATATTATGGGAGGGATTACTATATGGGGGCAAATTACTATATGGGGCAATGTGGGGGAAACTACTATGTGGGGGCAGCGTGGGAGAAACTACTGTGTGGGGGAAACTTCTGTGTGGGGGAAACTACTGTATAAGGGGAAAATAAAATATGGGGCAGTGTGGGGGAAATTACTGTGTGGGGCAGTGTGGGGGAAATTACTGTATGGTGGAAAAATTGCTATGGGGGATTACTATGTGGGGGCAGTGTGGGGAAAATTACTATATGGGGCAGAGTGGGGGGGCGTTGCTATTGGGGAGGCACTGTAGGGGCAATTCTATTATTTTTGGGGACACTATACAGAAAATATTACTTGGAGCACAATATAGGGTGTTATTATTACTGGAGGCACTTTATGGAACTTATAACTGCTGTAGACACTATAGAAACATTTGGGGTAATTTATCAAACTGGTGTAAAGTAGAACTGGCTTAGTTGCCCATAGCAGCCAATCAGATTCCACCATTAATTTTTGACAGCTCTTTTGGAAATCCAGTTCTACTTTACACCAGTCTGATAAATGACCCCAATTATGTCTACTGGGGTCACTATTGTTTCAGCAGTATAGTACCTGGGACATTGGGGAGCACCATGGGCACAGTATTGGGATTGGCAGCAGGATGACATTGTTGGGACACTACGATGGGGAGGTTGATGGAAAAATTTAGAAATCTAACGTGTCTGTATAACAAACTCTGTAGAGACGAGATGCATCTGAAAGAATTTGTCATGGCGGTCTGGGTCAAACGGAGGAGAAGAGTAAAGAGAAGGTCACCATGACAGGAGATGTCCCTGGATGTAAGAGGTATGTGGTGCTGTATTCTACCCCAAGTCTTTTTTATTATAATTATATGTATTTTAAATCTGGCATCCACATTTTTAAGTTAAGGAGCCAATTTGGGGTAATTTGTGGTATATTTTTTTGTCTGGAGATGTCATATGGCTTAGGAAGAGACTGTGGCACTCACGAAGCACCACAGTCTCTTCATACAAAAATAAACTAAACTAAAACGGGCTCAAGTTGGGTAGACAGCCCCGGGCCTATCATGCATCTATTCTGCCCCTGGTCACTACCACTCCCATCCTCTGCACCAGCTCCTCAGGGGTATGCTTCATAAAATTGGTATTACAAACAGGATTGTGCCTCCATGCCTTACTATTATTGGCCTAATTACTGTGTGGACCCTTAAAAGAAACTTTTTTGCCACATCATTATATCAAGACTCCTAATAGGTGTTTTACATTCACCACCACCTTCTGCCAAGGCCCATCATTGCTGTGCCAAGAAACTTGTGCCTGGGGCATCGCCTTTTCTCCTCTCTACAAGAAGCCCGACTTCTGGGAACCAGGATCGGGGGAAGAAGGGTTGGGTGCACAGTACCACCAGCAGTTGGCCTGCTAGTGACTTTGGTTATTATCTACTGTCTGAGCCTGGAACAGAAGACTGATACATGTTGTCAGAAGTCTACTGTCCTGAAGACTCTCAAGATAGAAGAGGGATGGAGAGAAAGATCAACGCTTGAACCTTGAACCTTCTACACAGCCCAGCTCCGTACTATTAATCCATATGCAAATGAGACGTTAAGTGCACCAAGGGTGGGCCCAAACCACTCTGTGCACCTTTGCTCCGCCTGTGTTCTCTGCCAGCCGCTTTCTCTTCTTCTTGATTAACAGGGCCAGGTTCCTACATAGTCATCTCATCTGTCCCTGCCAATCAAGGAGCAGAGGAAAGGGATGGCAGAGAAAGTAAGAGGAATAAGGGTGCACAGTGTGGCTTGGACTTACCCTCGTTACACTTAACTGTTCATTTGCGTATAGATTCAAAGTACTTTTTTCCAGAATAAAGCAGTGGAATCACTAAGTGAAATGATATCATTACATAAAGTTAAGCGAGCCCTACAAGACATTGTGCCTGGTGTAACAGTGAATTTCATGATGACAGACTCCGGTAACAAAATTCAGCTTTTTATCCTATATGACAAGGCAATGTCCAGCTTCTACGTCCATGAACCATCAGAAGCTGAAAGAAAGGCAAACCTTAGAATTGTCAAAAGGTTTCTAATGAGAATAATGTCATTCGGATGGCTGACCCCATGAAATGCAAATGTATTACACACCTGAGATACTCGCTAATCACACAGCTAATCATTTGGCAGTACGCTTGTGATTTCAATCAGCTCGGAATTTTGATTTTTCTCGATTAGCAGGTTTAAAAAAAAGGCAGGATCCAGCAGAACATTTCGTAATGTCAGGATAA
The DNA here is from genome assembly GCF_014858855.1 of Bufo gargarizans. Lineage (NCBI taxonomy): Eukaryota > Metazoa > Chordata > Amphibia > Anura > Bufonidae > Bufo > Bufo gargarizans. Next base: position 172,307,971 of record NC_058087.1, on the reverse strand, counting down.
ATGACCTCTAGCACTTCACTGATCTGCACTGATGCCTGTGTCACAATGTAATAGGCCGTTAAAGCCTCGTCTTAAGCCTAGCATGGGAAGCCCCGCTCGCCCTCCAAAGGTTAACCAGTCCTTTAGGTTCCAGACAGATGAATTCAGAGGGTGATTGAAAAAATGCAATAGAGTGGTACCAAACGCCTCACCTCATTACCAGTTTCTGCAGATAGCCAGTTACAGAATAACCCGGTTTGATGAGAGGGAATCATGGAGAGTGGTTTTTGAATGGCTAATTATTGTAACTAGCTATCAGAGATTTGTAACCTAAAAGGGCATTGTTAAACTCGGGTTGACACAATTCAGAAAAAAAATGGATTCACGCAATTTGCAAATTGACTTAACTTTAAAAGTTTAATGGGATTCTCATTAACCGTTGCCTGTGTGATCGCACTAGGCATTTTGTTTTCGACATTTTTTTTCTTTAACCTAGAGTTTTTGTCTATGAGAACCATGGATGTCTGGTAATCTTTAGCAGATATAAAATTAGACAGTGTTAAATCAAACCCACACAAAGCTACACATTGAACGCGATGAACATCTACAACTTTAGAATGTTTAAAAAAGAAAATAAAAAAAATACGGTGAACAGATGCTACAGAGCCAGGAATTTGTAGGCGTATATGTCTACCACCACACTTGTGTGATGATTGGACCTAACCCCTTCACTTCTGAAGGGTTTTTCATTTTTGCTTTTTTCACACCCTGCCTTTCCAGAGCCCTAATTTTTTTAATTTTCCGTTCAAATAGTTATATGAGAGCTTGTTTTTTTTGCAAGACAAGTTGTACTTTCTAATGGCACCATTTGATATTGCATACAAAGTAGTGGGAAGCTTGAAAAAATTCCAAATGGGGTTAAATGAGGAAAAAGAAATTCAACCAGTTTTATGGGTTTTGTTTTTACGGCGCTCCCTATGCAGTAAAAGTGACCTGTTAACTTACCGTAATTCTCCAGGTCAGTACGATTACAGTGATACAACATTTGTGTAGTTTTTCTTGCATTTTAATACTGAATTTTTTTTTTACTTTTTCTTTTCATCGCCATATTCCGACCCCTATAACTTTTTAGTAGTTACCGTATGGAACTGTGTGAGGCTTCATTTTTTGAAGGGCGATCAGTACTTGTCATTGATACCATTTTGGAGTGTGTAAGTCTTTTGATCACTTTTTTTAAAATCTTTTGGGGGAGGTTAAGAGACCAAAAACCAGCAAATTGGCTGTTTGACTTTTTTTTTCCATTTTACAATTTGCCGTATGTAATAAATATTTTTATATTTTAATAATACAGGCGTTTTTGCATGCTGTAATACCCATGATGTTTATTGCTTTTTTTTATATATTTTATCCATTTTGATTTTGGGGAAAGGTGAGGGGTGATTTGAATTTTTATATTTTTTACTTGTACTGCACTGGGCGGGAAGGGTTGTCTCACTTCAAGAAATGGCATTTATCATTTAGAGAAAGTAAATACAAGGCACTTACTAAAGAAATGGCATTTATCATGTAGAGAAAGTAAATACAAGGCACTTACTAATGTAAGCCAATGTCAAAAATTCTATTTGGACTCTTTGCTGAATTTTGCTTATTTCCAAATTAATTTGTCACGAAACGCATTAAATCAGCTATATCCCAGGTGTACCTCACTGTGCATTGCAGCAACATGCACAGTTAGTCCTTTCTGGTAGTGAAACAGTTACTGTGCGTCCGTATGACAGGCAGGTCTCATACAGTATATATAAGTGCGCATCGCCACCAACAGTCCTACCTAGAGATGAGTGAAGTTCTTGAAAATTTCATTTGGCTGCTTTGCTGATTTTTAGCGGGTGCAATGGCAGGAAATAGCGATTGCGCCGCCCCCTGTCATTGAACCCCCCAGATGCTGCATTCATCACTGATCAAGGCATCTGAGATCAATATTAAAGCATTTTAGGGGATGCTCATAAAAAAAAAATCGATTTATACTTACCTCATCAATTTGAGCATGAAGAGGCCTCCACGGCATTCTTACTTGAAGATCCAGCACAAAATCTCACGCAGCACGTGATGACATCATCACGTCAGCCTGCATGGTGACGTCATACATAACTGTGCACGAGATTTCACAAGGGATTTTCAAGCAAGATGGCCGCGGCGGCCTCTTCACACTCAGGTAAGTATGATTTTTTTTATTTTTTTTTGCCGCCATTATAGGGAAAATCGATTTGTTACCATGAAGCATAAGAAAATATTGCTTCACAGCAAATCAAATTTTTCCTGAAAATCAGATCGAAGTCCACTTTGTTAACTTCGATTCGCTCAACACTAGTTCTAGCTAAGCACTAGCTCAGGGCCGGTGCAACCATATAGGCAAACTATAGGCAGACAGCTTATTGACCCCAATTTGAGAAGCAAGGCCTAATACAATTCCTTATCTTTTAAATAAGGTGGAAACCCCAATAACAGTAAAATTAGACAGATTATTCACCCCAATTTGAGAATCAAGGCTTAACAGAATTGCTTATCTATTAAACAAGGAGGACACTGTTTAATTAGCTATCTTTGTGCCCTACACAGGGATTGATGGAAACTGCTTTGTTTCCTATAGATCCCCTCAGCTTCAGATTAAAGTCCCTGCACTGTCCCCACAGTCTCCCTATACTCTCCCTACAGTGTGTAAAAACTCTCCCACCATTCTCCCTACACTGTTCCTGCACTCTCCGTATCCAATATTCCACAATTAAACGCTTTCTGCAACACTGACCCTATAGCGTTGTCACATTTCTCCCTATGCTCAGCTTACAGTGAAATGTCGTAGACCATGCAGGATGAGGCTTTCAAAGGGCTGTGACATCACAGGGGCTGACTAGCTGCTGATTGGCTGTCTGCACTGCATTATGGGTGATCTTCTTACTTTCACTTTGTAACACGTGTAGCTGCCATTTTAGGAAAAAACTATTAGTTACCATGAAGCGTGAGAAAATTGGGATTTGTTGCGAATCAAATTTTTCCTAAACTTTGGATTGAATTCCACGTCAGATGCTTCGATTCGCTCAACACTAATTGTGATGGTCCATATTATCCTTTGCTGGCTTGATTTATTGATTTTTATTTTTTTGTATTTTTTTTATTATACACTTCTCATTTGCAGGGATTGCGACCACCCTGCAATCCAGCAGTGGTAGTTTTGCTTGCACACTATAGGAAAAAGTGCAGGCCTGTCCGGTGGCTGGGACTGCGGGAGCTGCTGTTCATGCATGCCTATACATTCTCCTGCGGTCCCAGCCACCAGATAGGTCTTCTCGTATCTGCTCTACATCGGCCCCAGACATGATAGTGTGTTGTCAACCTAATCTGCTGAGAACGCAGATGTGGAGGGAGGGAAGGATTGGCCCAAGTGAATTTTTTGGCCCAACCCCTTTGTTCTTGTGGGAGTGTCTGTCAGTAGATTTCTCCGCTGTCAGCATTGAATACACATATATGTTCAACCAAGCCCAACACGTATATGTATAGGAGAGCAATAGTTAAATAGTTTGTTTGAAAAAAGACACATGCGCTTTAACAGGGTTTTCTGGGACCTATCAGGATAGGTTATGAGTACCTAACTAGTGGGGATCCAACACCTGGCACCCCCACTAATCAGCTGTTTTGGGCATCTGCCAACACTGGAAACTATACAGTGGACAGAACCGGAAGCAGAAGGCTCCATCCATTTTGTGGTGGCCATGCTGGGGTTCTGCAGCCATTCGAGTGAATGGGAGCAGAGAGGCAGCGAAGTGGAAATTACATATAGTACTAAGCTTTCTGTCAACTATATATAGTATAGTTTCCAGTCACGGGGTCCCCATGTGTCTGATCCTCTATCCATCTGAGGGGATGGTCATCAATATCTAAGTCTCGGAAAACACTTTTAAGTTAAGGAAGAGGCGGAAGTAAATTTTAGAACTTTGTTTTCCTCTTTTGATTCAGAAGAAATCAAAACACCTATAAAACATAAGCCAGTATACCTTACAAAAAATCCTGATCAATCCCATGTGGCATTGGACTGGATCACCATTCAGAACAATAATTCTATACCTTTACCTAGGTGCTGATATTATTTTGTTCTAAGAAATCATGTAAACCTTTTTTGTAGAAATGAACTGGGGGCTCCTGAAGAAGGCCATCTACAGATTCATTGCTCTTACAGTAAAAAAAAAAAAAGCCTTGTCTTTTGGAAGGGTTTAACATGGAACAGCTTTTGAAAATATTTTTATAGCTTACATTTTTTTTTTAGCTCTTCTTTGTACTCTTTTCACTATAAACTGTGTATGATGAGCTATGAAGTGATGTCCAAAAGAAGGGCTCAACATTGCACATGGAGATATCATGGGTATTGTGAGAAATATAACACACTTTTTGTGAAGCTATGGAGTACTTCAGGCTAGAGCAACTTAAGTTGGTGTCAACTTGGTAGAAGAGGAACCCTGCCAATGAAAGACGCTAAAGTCCTAGGTAAGGATAATTCTTTTTGGTGGGTGATCGATGACGATTCTCCCAAAGTGAAACATTCAAAGGGCAAATATTAATCTTAACAGTAGTATATCTGTGAATTTCAGTCCACCGGTTGAAGGTTAGAGGTAAAGCCATGTCTACTGTAATACATTTATACTGTCAACTATACCTTGCAGACAGGTAGGAAAACAGGTATTGCTTTTTGTGCTTACTTTGCTAATCCTCTTCCATGTTTCACCTCTCTTTTCCTTTGCTTAGGGACCATTGCTAATCACATCCTTTCTCACATTTCCTCAAGTGGGCTGGTCATTAACTCCTGTTGATTTGGGGATATTTAGGTAAATGAGGATGTTTGGGAAAGGGAGATTCTACACCTCCTGCCTCCCTAGGAATGAATTACCATGACTGTTAATGGGTTCATGCCCTTGATGCTCGTAAATCGCCTGGCTGTGGTCAGGCAATGACAGTCTACTTTGATCTGGGCTCCTTGCTTTTCCATGAACAGGAAGAGGAAGGGGAGATTTTTCATGGGCTAGTACTTTCTCCAACCTCCAAGTTTTCCACTCTACTGAAAGTGTAACAGCTTTTCAAAATTAATCAACTTTCCTTTCCCTCTCATCAGCCTGTTTTCACCTCCCAAGATTCAGACAAACGGCCTGTTTAGCAACACCTTGTATTGCAATCTGCCCTGGGCTTCCCACCACCAAGCCCCTAGTCAAAGCATCAAGACAGCATTGTGTAACCTTCTCACGTAGGTGTTAATTTGGAAAGCGTCCTTCTTTGTTAGACATCTACTATGTAGATACTAATATTTTTTTTGTTGTCTAAGGTGTAATCATAGGTACCCATGGGCGTTGGAGAAGTACAATATGTTACTGCTTGCTGATCAATGGGGTCAGAATCCTACTAGAATGAATTGGTTGAAATACTGCGGCAAAATGGTCCTAATTCTTATGATTGGAAGCTTTCCCTGTAACGATCAGCTAGCAATATAGCATCCCTTGGTATGAATACCCCTAGCCCATTTTATAACTAATAGGAGATGTTGCTTTGAAACAACACAGTTTACACATTACACTATCAATTTCCACTGATCCAAGGAAGGTGTCCTTGCACGTGCCCACCAGATCCTCCTGTTCTTCAATAGGCCAGTCCAACACTGGTGTTTAGCAATTTTTCAATTCAGTGCAGTTCTGTGGGCACAACCATCATGTAACAGTTACTCAAGTTGAAAGTTGTCCTGTAGCCCATCCATATTTTAACACTTTTTTTTATTGTATAACATATAGACAACTCTACAAAAAGAGAATTAACTTGTAAAAGCCTGCTGTATATCAGAGATTGGATTGATGCAATGAATAGGTGTCTATATTTTTACTGCAGCCCTGTTGCACTAAGTGGATTTACATGTGGATCGTAAATCTCTGGAGACAAGAACGTGGTAAAATAACATAGTTTTAGCACCAGTGAACCATAAAACTCTCTCAGCCCTAGTGGCGAGCAGCTGTCAGACCCCAAACAAGAAGTGTATTTTTGTTTGAAAAAGGGTTTGCAGAAAAAAGCAGGAGTTCAAATCGAAATGGTCCATCTAACTGTAATAGATCTTGTGGAGAACGGACAGGTGTAGCATCACTTAACGTATGTTCCATTGAAGACTCTTAGATGTAGTTACTGAGGCCTTAATGGTCAATCTAGTCCTTATGTTCACATTAGGCTTATGGACGGAACAGCATTGAAGCCTCATACTGACGGTTAATGTTTTTGTCTGAGAACATGTAGATATTGTTGGATCAGAGGTTACCCTAGAAAATCACATTAATCTCATCTCTGGGTACATTGATATATCTGGACATTTTATTGTGTTTAGTGTAATATCTCCATTGCATTAGATTCTCATTTAAAGGGGTTCTCTGGGAATTATATAAAATAGGCTGCCAGCAGCCTGCCGCAGAAAGTGAACAGGAAAGGTTACCTCCTCTTACAGAGCTGCCTAGGAGGGTGAGGGTGCAGGGACTCACTAAGCTCTGGAACTTGCATACACTACACTTTGGTGAGTGTTCCTGTAAGGCTGCTCAGCCATGATGGCATATCATAGTTTCTAGTCAGATTCACTGTAGGGCGCAAGGAACACCGAGGACGACTGTTGCTGTGTTCAATATCTTCTTTATTTGGAGTGATAATATCAAAGTAAAACTACGTTCTTCGGAGATACTCAGGTCCCCTTTATCAGATTTAGGATGCTTAATAACAGTTTAGTGATCACAAGCTCTTTTTATATGGAAAATAAAAATGGCAAAAAACACACCTATGGGTGGTACCAATGGGAACAGCACCACCCACAGGTGTAGTTTCATTGGTCATTTAACACTAAAACAGATAAATCATGTTAAAAAAAAACTGTCATACCAGAGTCACATAAATAAAACTAGTCTGTGGACTTTTTATTCATAAAAGAAAATAAAACTATATGATGATGATGGCATATATTCAACCAATCACTAACCTCTGGTGTCTTCCCCTCTGGTTTTAAACATGCTACCATTACACCCATCCTCAAAAAGCCTTCACTTGACCCATCTTCTTTGTCCAGTTATCGCCCCATATCACTTCTTCCATATGCCTCAAAGCTACTTGAGCAACATGTCCATTCTGAACTGTCCTCTCACCTGTCCTCCTGCTCCCTCTTTGACCGGCTACAATCTGGCTTCTGACCCCACCACTTCACTGACACTGCCCTTACCAAAGTCACCAATGACCTACTAACAGCCAAAACCAAAAAACATTACTCCGTCCTCCTTCTCCTTGACCTGTCCTCTGCCTTTGACACTGTCGACCACTCCCTTCTGTTACAAACTCTCTCATCTCTTGGCATCACTGACCTGGCCCTCTCCTGGATCATACCTCACAGACTGGATATTTAATGTCACACCACATCCTCGTCTCATTCCCTTTCTGTTGGTGTCCCGAAAGGCTCTGTCCTAGGACCCCTGCTCGTCTCTATCTACACTTTCAGTCTGGGACAGCTCATAGAGTCCCATGGCTTTCAGTATCACTTTTATGCTGATGACACACAAATCTACCTCTCTAGTCCAGACATCACCACTTTACTATCCAGAATCCCACAATGCCCATCTTCCATATCCTCCTTCTCTCGCTTTCTAAAATTTGGATAAAACAGAAATCATCATCTTTCCCCCATCTTGCTCAACCCCCCCCCCCGCCCCCCACCAGACAGTATCTATCACGATCAATGGCTGCACACTCTCCCCGGTCAACCAAGTTAGCTGCCTTGGAGTGACCTTGGATTCTGCCCTCTCCTTCCGACCACACATCCAAGCCCTTTCCACCACCTGCCGCCTCCAGCTCAAAAACATCTCCCGTGTCCGCGCTTTTCTCAACTTTGACTCTGTGAAAATGCTTGTACATCCCCTCATCATCTCCCCCCTAGACTACTTCAACATTCTTCTCTCTGGCCTTCCATCTAGCACTCTTGCACCCCTCCAATCTATCCTCAACTCTGCTGCCCGACTAATCCACCTCTCGCCCTGTTACTCCTCTGCCTCTTCCCTCTGCCAATCCCTTCACTGGCTCCCCATTGCCCAGCGAATTCAGTTCAAAATACTAACAAATACATACAAGGCTGTCCACAACCTGTCCCCTTCCTACATCTCTTAGCTACTTTCCCGATACATCTCCACACGCAATCTCCGATCCTCACAAGTCCTCTTTCTCTCCTCTCCTCTTATCACCTCTTCCTACAATCGCCTCCAAGATTTCTCCCGTGCCTCCCCCACACTCTGGAACATATCAGACTCTCACCGACAGTGGAATCCTTTAAAAGAAACCTAAAAACCTACCTCTGCAGAAAAGCCTACAACTCTACCCTCTCCTACTGTGTCCTTCTCCGGTTCTAGGTGAAATGGGGCCCTGGGGCAAACAATAAGGCCCCCCCACATGACACTTGCTGACTTTAACGTCCCCCCCATCACTATAGAAATACAGCGCTCCATACCTCTTACATCCAGTGACGTCTCCTTTGATGTAGATGTTCTCTGTCCTCGTCTTCTCCTTTCAGACCAGACCACCATTTTGTAGCCATTTTCCGTCTCTGCAGTTTGACAACAAAAAAAATCTTAGTTTACTACTTTTCCATCATCCTCCCATCTTCTGGACAAATCATTCTACTACCCGCAATACTGTGCCGCTGTGCTCCCCAATACTATACTGCAGAAACAGATAATACCCCTGATAATACTAGAACCAAACAGAGCCCCCCATATAAAATACCCCTTCTTTGTGGCCTCAGTAGAAGCCCCCATAGTGCCCCATAATAATGTGCCAGTAACAAGTGCCTCTCCATGCCCCCCATGTGCCAGTAACAAGTTCCTCTCTTCCCCCATGTGCCAGTATCAAGTGCCTCCCCCCATGTGCCAGTATCAAGTGCCAAACTTCCCCAAGGTGCCAGTATCAAGTGCCAAACCCCCCCATGTGCCAGTATAAAGTGCCAACCCTCCCATGTGCCAATATCAAGTGCCACCCCCCATGTGCCAGTATCAAGTGCCAACCCCCCATGTGCCAGTATCAAGTAACAACCCCCCATGTGCCACTATCAAGTGCCAAACCCCCCATGTGCCAGTATCAAGTGCCAAACCCCCCATGTGCCAGTATCAAGTGCCAACCCCCCCATGTGCCAGTATCAAGTGCTAACCCCCATGTGCCAGTATCAAGTGCCAACCCCCCATGTGCCAGTATCAAGTGCCAACCCCCCCATGTGCCAGTATCAACTCCCCCCATGTGGCAGTAAACAAAAAACACTTATACTTACCTCCATGGCAGGAATGCGAAGCAGGCCTCTTCCGGCCTGTGTCCCACGCTGTGCGGCTCAGGTGGTGCGATGATGTCATCTCGCCGCCTGCATCGGCCTCTGATAGGCTGCGGGACTCGTGCCGGCAGCCTATCAGAGGAACAGGGAAGGGAGACACCTCTCCCTCCCCTGCCTCACAGCACAGGCATCTGTATCGCTGTCTTGAGGACGAAGTATTGGAATGCATTGTAAAAGGGATTAGACCCCCAAAAGTTAAAGGCCCAAAGTGGGACAAAAATAAAGTAAAAAAAAGTTAAAAAAATAAAGTTTTCCCCCCCAAAATTAAAAGTTTCAAGTAAAAATAAACAAAAACTTCATTTTCCCCAAATAAAGTTAAAAAAATTGGTAAAAAATAGGCAAAATAAAAAAAGTTGACATATTAGGTATCGCCGCGTCCGTATCGACCGGCTCTATAAACATATCACATAACCTAACCCCTCAGGTGAACACTGTAAAAAATAAAACATAAAAACTGCTAAATAAACAATTTTTTTTGTCACCTTACATCACAAAAAGTACAACAGTAAGCGATCAAAAAGGCGTATGCCCACCAAAATAGTACCAATCTAACCATCACCTCATCCCACAAAAAATTAGCCCCTACCTAAGACAATCGCCCAAAAAATTAAAAAAACTATGGCTCAGAATATGGAGACACTAAAACATAATTATTTTTTTTTTTAAAGCTGTTATTGTGTAAAACAAAATTTAAAAAGTAAATTAAAAAAGTATACATATTAGGTATTGCTGTATCTGTATCGACCAGCTCTATAAAAATATCACATGACCTAACCCCTCAGGTGAACACCAAAAACAAATTAAAATAAAAAACGGTGTAAAAAAAGCAATTTTTTATCATCTTACATCACAAAAAGTGTAATAGCAAGCGATCAAAAAGTCATATGCACCCCAAAATAGTGCCAATCAAACCATCATCTCACCCCGCAAAATATTTGACCCTACCTAAGATAATGGCCCAAAAACTGAATAAACTATGGCTCTCAGTCTATGGAGACACTAAAAGATGATTTTTTTTGTTTCAAAAATGAAATCATTGTGTAAAACTTACATAAATAAAAAAAGTATACATATTAGGTATCGCCGCATCCGTATCAACCGGCTCTATAAAAATATCACATAAACTAACCCCTCAGATGAACACTGTAAAAAATAAAAATAAAAACGGTGTAAAAAAAGCTATTTTTGTAATCTTACATCACAAAAAGTGTAATAGCAAGCGATCAAAAAGTCATATGCACCCCAAAATAGTGCCAATCAAACCGTCATCTCATCCCAAAAAAATGAGACCCTACCTAAGATAATCGCCCAAAAACTGAAAAAACTATGGCTCTCAGACTATGGAGACACTAAAACATGATTTTTTTGTTTCAAAAATGAAATCATCGTGTAAAACTTACATAAATAAAAAAATTGTATACATATTAGGTATCGCCACGTCGTTGACAACCTGCTCTATAAAAATACCACATGATCTAACCTATCAGATGAATGTTGTAAATAACAAAAAAAAACGGTGCCAAAACGGCTATTTCTTGTTACCTTGCCTCACAAAAAGTGTAATATAGAGCAACCAAAAATCATATGTACCCTAAACTATTACCAACAAAACTTCCACTCTATCCTGTAGTTTCTAAAATGGGGTCACTTTTTTGGAGTTTCTACTCTAGGGGTGCATCAGGGGGGCTTCAAATGGGACATGGTGTCAAAAAACCAGTCCAGCAAAATCTGCCCTCCAAAAACCGTATGGCATTCCTTTCCTTCTGCGCTCTGCCATGTGTCCGTACAGCAGTTTACGACCACATATGGGGTGTTTCTGTAAACTACAGAATCAGGGCCATAAATATTGAGTTTTGTTCGGCTGTTAACCCTTGCTTTGTAACTGGAAAAAAAAAATGAAAATCTGCCAAAAAAGTGAAATTTGGAAATTGTATCTCTATTTTCCATTTATTCTTGTAGAACACCTAAAGGGTTAACAAAGTTTGTAAAATCAGTTTTGAATACCTTGAGGGTGTAGTTTCTTAGATGGGGTCACTTTTATGGAGTTTCTACTCTAGGGGTGCATCAGGGGGGCTTCAAATGGGACATGGTGTAAAAAAAAACTGTCCAGCAAAATCTGCCTTCCAAAAACCGTATGGCATTCCTTTCATTCTGCGCCCTGCCGTGTGCCCATACAGCAGTTTACGACCACATATGGGGTGGCTCTGTAAACTAAAAAATCAGGGCCATAAATATTAAGTTATGTTTGGCTGTTAACCCTTGCTTTGTAACTGGAGAAAAAATATTAAAATTGAAAATTTGCCCAAAAAGTTAAATTTTGAAATTGTATCTCTATTTTCCATTAATTCTTGTGGAACACCTAAAGGGTTAACGACGATTGTAAAATCAGTTTTCAATACCTTAAGGGGGGTACTTTCTAGAATGGGGTCATTTTTGGGTGGTTTCTATTATGTAAGCCTCACAAAGTGACTTCAGACCTGAACTGGTCCATAAAAAGTTGTTTTTTGAAAATTTCTGAGAAATTTCAAGATTTACTTCTAAATTTCTAAGCCTTGTAACGTCCCCCAAAAATAAAATGTAATTCCCAAAATGATCCTAACATGAAGTAGACATATGGGAAATGTAAAGTAATAACTATTTTTGTAGGTATTAATATGTATTATAGAAGTAGAGAAATTGAAACTTGGAAATTAGCTAATTTTTCAAAATTTTGGGCAAATTTTGTATTTTTTTATAAATAAAAAAGATTTTTTTTTTTACTCCATTTTACCAGTGTCATGAAGTACAATATGTGACGAGAAAAAATCTCAGAATGGCCTGGATAAGTCAAAGCGTTTTAAAGTTATCACCACCTAAAGTGACACTGGTCAAATTAGCAAAAAATGGCCTGGTCCTAAGGTGAAATAAGGCTGTGTCCTTAAGGAGTTAATAAGGCAATCAGAATAACTCCCTGGATCAACGACCCCTCTAGTAGCTATAACATGTAATATTATTACACTCCAGAAATACATCCAGGCCCCTCTTGAACTCTTTTAGTGAACTCACCATCACCACCTCCTCAGGCAGAGAGTTCCATAGTCTCACTGCTCTTACCGTAAGGAATCCTCTTCTATGTTTATGTACAAACCTTCTTTTCTCCAGACGCAGAGGATGTCCCCTCGTCACAGTTACAGTCCTGGGGATGAATAGATGATGGGAGAGATCTCTGTACTGACCCCTGATATATTTATACATAGTAATTAGATCTCCCCTCAGTCGTCTTTTTTCTAAAGTGAAAAACCCTAATGTTGATAATTTTTCAGGGTACTGTAGTCCCCCCATTTAAGTTATTACTTTAGTTGCCCTCCTCTGTACCCTCTCCAGCTCTGCTATGTCTGCCTTGTTCACAGGAGCCCAGAACTGTACACAGTACTCCATGTGAGGTCTGACTAGTGATTTGTAAAGTGGTAGGACTATGTTCTCATCACAGGCATCTATGCCCCTTTTGATGCAACCCATTATATTATTGGCCTTGGCAGCAGCTGCCTGACACTAGGTTTTTACATCTCAGTTTGCTGTTCACTAAAATTCCTAGGATCCTTTTCCATGTCAGTGTTACCCAGTGTTTTACCATTTAGTATGTACTGGTGACTTGCATTATTCCTTCCCATGTGCATAACCTTACATTTGTCAGTGCTTAAACCTCATCTGCCACTTATCTGCCCAAGCCTCCAATCTATCCAGATCCATCTGTAGCAGTATACTAGTCCTCTTCCATGTCAATTACTTTACACAGTTTAGTGTCATCTGCAAAAATTGATACGGTTAATAACCACCCTCTGTTTTCTATCACTGAGCCAGTTACTTACCCACATACAGACATTTTCTTCCAGTCTGAGCATTCTCATTTTATATACTAACCTTTCATGCGGTAAAGTGTCAAATGCTTTGGAGAAGTCCAGATATACGACATCCATTGATTCGCTGCTGTCAAGTCTAGAACTTACCTCCTCATAGAAACTGATTAAATTAGTCTGACATGACCGATCCCTCACGAAGCCATGCTGATATGGCGTTATTTGCTTATTTTCCTTGAGGTACTCCAAGATACAATCTCTTAGAAAACCTTCAAACAGTTTACCCATGACAGATGTTAAACTTACTGGCCTATAGTCTCCAGGCTCTGTTTTTTTCAACCTTTTTTGAATATTAACACTACATTTGGTATGCGCCAATCCTGTGGAACACTCTCTGTCAGTATAGAGTCCTTAAATATCTGAAATTAGGGTCTGGCTATGATATTACTTAATTCTCTTAGGCTACGGGGGTGTATGCCACCTGGTCCTGGTGATTTGTCTATTTTAATCTTTTTAAGACGCCGCTGTACTTCTTCCTGGGTCAGAGAGGGCACTTTTAATGGGGAATTAACTTTTACATTCTGTATTTCATCTGACAGTTTATTTTCTTCAGTGAATACAGTAGAGCAAAAAATATTTACTAGCTTTGCTTTCTCCTCATCGCTCTCTGCAACTCGACCCTCATTACTCTGTAGAGGGCCAACACCTATAGATTTATACTTTTTACCATTTATATAATAGAAAAACATTTTAGGGTTAGTTTTGCTCTCTTTGGCAATTAATCTCTCAGTCTCTAGTTTGGCTGCTTTTATTTGTTTTTCACATATCCTATTTTTTTCCTTATAGTTTTTTAGTGCTTCCTCGCTACCCTCCTGATCTAGTGATTTAAATGCTTTCTTTTTGTTGTTCTTTTTTTTCTTGTTCCTTAACCTTTTATTCCCACAATTAGAATTTAGGATGCTTTTAAAAATAAAAGTGTTTTTATTTTTTAAGGACTTTGTCCCAGTTAGTTAGGCCTATAGCCTCCCTTAGTTGGCTAAATTTTGCTTTTTTGAAGTTTGGTATTTTTGTTCCTCCCTGAAGAAACACTCTTTTGAATGATAATTGGAAGGTTATTACTTTATGGTCACTATTTCCCAGGTGTCCCTCGACCTGCACATCTGTTGTTCTGTCAGGTCTATTGGTTAATACTAAGTCCAGTATGGCCGTCCCTCTAGTCGGGTCCTCAACCAGTTGGGAAAGGTAATTGTCTATGGTTATTGCCAAGAACCTGTTTCCTTTATGAGACGTACAGCTTTCAGTTTCCCAGTCTATATCTGGGTAGTTGAAGTCCCCATAATATCCACCTCATTATGATTTGCTGCTCCATCTATCTCGTTTAGTAGCAGATTTTTCTGTGGACTCTGGTATATTAGGTGGTTTATAAAAAAACTCCTATTAGTAATTTATTATTGTTTTTGACTCCATGTATTTCTAACCACAGTGACTCCACATGTCATAATAAAATAGTTTTTACTTGCATGAAATCCTTGAGTGTGCAGTGGTACTTCTCTCATTAAAGGAAGCTATAACCTGACAGATATTTCCTCTGCAGTGGCTACCAGACAAATGGCCATCCACACGGTGAGTGGAGCACAGCTGTAGAGGCCATGCCAGGATACTGCCACTTAGCTTCCAGCTCAGTATGCCGTCATTGAAACCTTTTGCTTTGACTCTGTACACTGTTTGGTTTCAGGCACCTTGGCTGCCCAAAAGAGTTGAATATGGGGGGCCGAGTGTTGGACCCCACCAATCCTGAGGATAGGTCATCAATATCTGTATCCCGGAGAACCCCTTCAAGTTACTGTGACTATCAATATGACCTTCATTACCACCAGAGACATAAGCTGAAGCTTCTGGCCACCAACTATACCCCTATTAACAGAACCCCCAACTATTAAACTTAATTTATGATACTGGCCTCCTCATTGGGTACAGAAGGGTCTTCTGGACCCCCTTAGACTTTAATTTTACAAGGATTGCCCTTCATATTTTTGCTATGGGGTTCCCCCTTCTCTAGTCACACCCGTGCCCTAGCCTAAGCCAATTCCCTGAATCATTTACTATCTTTGTTCTTGAATTTAAAAACCACCATGATTCTGAATATGAAGAAGCCACTCTTCAAACGTCGTAATTAAATGCAGGCCTAATGTGAAAATATTCAAGGACTACTCACCGGTCAATAAGAAAAAATAATATTTACCGTTGGCCATGGTGACACTTAATATTAACACGGTTGTATTTCCTCATCCTCTCTGTTTCGGAAGGCTTCATTATCCGGCTCTAATCTGTATATTATTGGAATCATTACGGCTTCCTTTGATACATAGCAGCTCCTGACACCGGCTTTATAGATAGGCCTTTTTTTTTTCCCGGCAACATGCTATTTTTGTCACCGTGTAATGTACAGGTTTAAAATTCAAAAGCTATTAAACATGTCCTAAATGATGATGGATAATTATAATGGGTAAGATCCACGGAGAACGAGTGCTCGCAGGGTCCTGTCTTTTTTTTTTATTGCGGCACAGTACCTTGCCAAAAGGAGACTGGTGTTTCCATTCATTATGCGTTATGAATAAATATCACCGAGATTCCATCTGACCTTTTATTTTATTTCATTATGAAATATAGCATGATACACAGTGTAATTTTATAGGCAAAACAATGTCAGGATATTAATCCCCGTTTTGTGTTTTGGACCTATAAGATTTACATAGTGAAATATGTTTTTTTTCCCATTTTTTTGAAGAATCGCGTTACCCCATGTTATCAGTCCACCTTTGATAAGAAGTTTTTAATCATTAAAGTCGGGACGGCAACTAAATAGAATGTGCATAATGACTTTACTTTCCATAATTCATTACAATTATACTTCGCAGGCACTTGTTCAGACACCTCAGGGGTGTAATCTAGAAATTCATGTAGGCATTTCGAAATTATAATGTGCCGGAGAGGAGGGAAAAAGAAACATGGATGTCTGAGTTATAATGGAGAAGCAAAGTCTAGAATTGCAAAGCTAATGGGGTACAAGCCGCCATAGAGGTCATTTCGCTTCTTCAAGGTCAAGTGCTGGAATTAGCTCAGCCTTCTGGATGTGATATTTGTATTTATCTGATTCATTCTGGATACGAGGAGTAAATATTATATAGGACAGCTCAGGAAAGTTATGTTTGAAAGATGGGAAAAAAATTTAAGGGGTCTTCTGGGACTCCGATATTGATGGAGAAAAAAATGAAAGGGGTTATCCCATGACTAATGTATGAAAATCAGACATTATATAGTACATGACAATCTCTTTTTAACAAAGCTGGAACCAGCCCTGGACCTGACATGGATCCAGAGATCGCCACATTCATTGCTCTGCTATATTAAGCTGACAGCTCAAGGGGGTGTCTTTTCTGCTACAGCTCAGGGGGCGTGTCCATGCTCTGCCTATCACAACTCAGGAGGCAGTTGAAGGATGAAACTGAGCATGTGCGGCCTTCTCAGTGAGCAGGACAAAGAAGTAAGAAAAACAAACAAACAGCAGGTGGCGCTATACAGATACATTTTATTAGTGAGTATGTTAAATTTTCAACTAGATGCAATTACAAAATAATCGACATGTAGGTGCTGGTTTGAAAACTGCAGAATATTTTTCATACAACCCCTTTAAAGAGATTTTCTGGGATTCCTATATTGATGAACTAGCCTCATGATGGGTCATCAATATCTTATTGGTGGGAGTCTGTCACCGACACCTCCGCCAATCATCACTTTGAGGAGGCAGCGGTTCTCCAGTGAGGGCTGCGGCCTCCTCACAACATACGAAGCACAGCACTAGACATTGTATAGTGGCTGTGCTGGGTATTGCAGCCCAGGCACGTTCACTGCTTAAATTGCCGCTGTGGCCCGTTTATGAATTAAACCCTTTTGTTCTCATTTGGCCTTTACTGACCCTTTATGGTAAACTTTGTGGTTTGTGTCTGGATTAACCCCTTGTCTACTGATTTGAAGTAGATGTAATCTGAGTCCCTAGAAGACAATACCAGCCTACCTTGCATTAGGCTCTGGTGAACACCTAAGGGTAGCCTTATATCTGCTAACCAGAGTCGTAAAGGAAGATAGACAGCAGATTTTGATTTTCTGGTGGATGCTCTAGACTAGAGGATGTATTCTTCCGCACCTCTGCTTGATGACACAATATTTGAGTATTTGTTGATATTGTGCTTTTTAATTTCTGTCACAATGACAGATAACACCTCTGTTATAAAGCTTGGAGAAGACAACACAACATCCATAGGCCATAGTCATAGTTGGATACTGTGATGTGCCCAAGTCTCACGTGACTCAGCAAAAAGTCAAACAATACTAATCTATCAGTAATATTCATACAAACCATGACCAAAATTGGACAACTGGACATCAAATCTATTGCTTTTTCTTGAGCATCTAATTTCATAACTATGGGCATTATTTTATTGTTCACTCCTGTCACCTGTCGTCTTCTGGCATCTGTTAGCAGATTTGTACCTATGAAACTGGCTGACATGTTACATGTGCAGTTGGCAGCTGAAGGCATCTGTGTTGGTCCCATGTTCATATGTGCCCGCATTACTGAGAAAAATGATTTTTTTAATATATGCAAATGAAACTCTAGGAGCAATGGGGGCACTACCGTTGCAGTGGCAGGGTATGGGATGGCTCCAACGCTACACTGGATCCCCCGGACACTGTCGTGATGTCACCACGTGTTACTGCTCGGTGGAAGCAGTGGTAAGGACGTGGTGCACCCCAATGAAAAATAAGTCCAGTTCAGGGTCTGCAGTAAACCAGTGTGCTTCTTTACTGGAGGAATTCAGGTGCAAAACAATACAGGCGAGGCATAGGGTTGGCTTCTCCAGTCTCCTCCCTGGCAGAAGAAGGGTTTAATGCTGAGGAAAGGCCTGTGCTAGCTGTCCCTCTCTCTCTTTCAGGGTGGCATCCTGGTCAAGGGCCCATGGTCTGTAGTCCGGGTGGCTCCTTGGTCGCAAGGCTGGTGACCCATGGTCTGTGACTCAGTGTCCCCATCGCAATGTCTTCTTCTGGCCACTGATGCCGACTGGCATGAGTCTTCCTCTCCAAGCTCTAGTTACTAACTGCAGAACACTAGGAGCTCTGACTGACCTCCTTATGTACAGTTTCTGGCTAAAGTAGAACCTTCTGGTGGGAGGGGTAGAGTGGAGAAACTCAGGACAAACAGATACATTGTTACACTTTTCTTCTCTCATAGACTTACATTAGAGCATAAGTAATACTGAATGGCAATTCAAAAGGTCAGTTTGTCTGGTTTTCGTGGTAAACAAACCTGCCTTTTATCTGCAAAACATGCTATTCTTTAAACCCTATTGTAGCTGGTGAAAATTACCAGCTTCTCATTCAAAGTCCCAAAAGTCTCTAAGTATTCATTAACCCTTTCCACAGAGCCTCGTAAATACAGTGCAAATGAACAGAATATATATCACAACATATAAAATGCAGTTACATCGTATTAAACATTATAAGTCAATGAAAGTTACCCTTTCAAATGAAATAAAGTAAGAAGTTTATAACTTTGCATAGGGGGAACAGGCAAATGTCCAGACTTTAAAGTACCTCTGCTCCAGGGCACTACACAGTTACACTTAGTGGCTTTGCTCTCTCTGCAACTGCCGCTTCCTCTCTACTTTGATTGACAGGACTAGGCGTCATGACGTTTTCACTGCCTGGCCCTGTCAATCAATGTGGACAGAGGGTGGCAGTTATAGAGAGAGCAGAGGCTCTAGGTGTAATGGCAATGCCCCTGTTGCTCCTAGAGGATCATTTGCATCAGGGGTGTAGCTAGAAATGCATGGGCCCCATAGCAAAAAAAATTATGGGCCCCCCCAGCCCCCACATATCTATCGGGCCTCCCACCACCCCTTCCAGAGCTCCCACCCAAACACCCATCCTAGATCTCCCACCGCCATGAGCATATAAAAGTCTGAGGGTCTGGAGTTGTCACATCTGGTCTGGCACCTACCAATAAGGCCCCATTCACACGTCCGCAATTCTGTTCTGCATTTTGCGGAACAGAATTGCGGACCCATTAATTTCTATGGGGCCGTACGATGTGCAGCCTGGACACGGAGTTGCGGACCCGCACTTCCGGGTCCGCAATTCCGTTCCCGAAAAAAAATAGAACATGTCCTACTCTTGTCCGCATCTGCAGACAAAAGTAGGCATATTCTATGCAGTGTCGGCAATGTGCGGTCCGCAAATTACGGATCGCACATTACCGATGTCAGTGTTTTGCGGATCCACGGTCCCGTGGATTTGCAAAACACTTACGGATGTGTGAATGGGGCCTTACCATGCGTCTTCAGTTAGATGAGAGAGAAAAGTCTGGGTGGACTGGTTTACAAGTCAGTCCCATCAGACTCCCAGTCCAGACTAGCCTGGTGCCTGCCACAATAGTGCCTCTGCCACCACCAGACCACCAGCCCTGAGCCCGCCCGCAGTGGAACTGGAACCATCTACTGCGAGTACAACAACCTTCAATAAGGAGCAGAACTTAGGGTAGTTTCACACTTGCGGCAGGACGGATCCGACAGGCTGTTCACCCTGTTGGATCCGTCCTGCCGCTATTTCGCCATGCAGCCGCTCCGTCCCCATTGACTATAATGGGAACGAGGACGGAGCTCCGATGCAGCGCAGCAGTGTGCGGTGAAAGGCTGGCGGCCGAAAAGTACTGCAAGTCCGACTTTTTCGTCCATTGGCCTCTCACCGCGCAGTGCTGTGCTGCGCAGGAGCTCCGCCCCATCCCCATTATAGTCAATGGGGACGGAGCGGCGGTCCAGCGAAATAGCGGCAGGACGTATCCGACAGGCTGAACAGCCTGCCGGACCCGTCCTGCCGCAAGTGTAAAAGTACCCTTAGTCTGTCATTTAAGAGTGTGCCCCCCAAAAGAAGGAAGGGGCGCCCTCCTTATCACTGCTGGCATCTCTTTTTAACTTCAGATCATCAGACTCTTACTTACTAATTACAGCACACACCCTGGCCTGTAGTGTCCCCATCAGACAGGGGAGGGAAGAAAAGAAACCCCAGAACTAGAGTCTGCCTCCTGAGTCCTCCCTCTAGTTACTAGGAGGCGGAGCCGGAGGAAATCTTTCCTGCACTGCGGCGCTGGTGCCAGCCTGGCTCCGCCTCCGCTACGCCCCCGTTCCGGCCCCCTCCACCACCTACCCCACGTTCTCCTTGTGCGGCAGACAGTGCGCCCCGGGCCCGCCTGCTCCATGCCTACTACAGCTCCTCCTTCCTTCCTTCCCCCCAGCCAGGCCCGAGCCGCGGACCGCCCGCTCCCCGCCCACTACACTGGGCGGGCGGTTGGGCCTGGCTGCCTGTGTGTATTAATAAAAAAATAATAATAATTATGCGGTCCGGACGGGCCCCCAGTGGCATAGGGCCCCATAGCCACTGCTATGGTTGCTATGGCGATCCCTACGCCACTGATTTGCATATATTAAAACTTAATTTTTCTCAGAAATGCGGGCACATATGAACATGGGACCAACACAGATGCCTTCAGCTGCCAAGTGCACATGTAACAGGTCAGCCAGTGTCATAGGTACAAATCTGCTGACAGATGCCCTTTGATCTCTTTACTGGAAAATGTTCTTGTAGATTTTGAAGCATAGTTGTGAAGATTTGCATCTCTTCAGTCATAAGGCCATTAGAGGGGATGGGAATTGATATTGGGGTTATTATCAGCATTCCCAATTTTCCCAGAAAAGTTTGAATCAGGTGAGGTCAAGGTTCTGTACAGGACACTTGGATTCTTCGGCATGTAACTTGGCAAAGCCTGTTTTTTTGGAGATTACGTTGTGCATTGGAGCATTGTCCTACTAAAATAACCCTGAATTTTACCGTAAAATTGGAGCCACAGAATTTTCCATTATATCACTGTGATGAATATATCAAGCCCTGCACTCCAGAATTCTGGCTTCAAAAAGTTGCAAAAAATATAGGGCATTGTGACTTTTTGGGCTTATTGAAAAAAAAAAAAGCATTTTGCATTTTAACACCACTCAACTCAAATAGTGGGTGGCACATGATTACCTGTTGAGCTAATAAAAAACTGATGTGTCTACTGCAGCTTTTTAAAAAGTCACAAAAATTCTCCCAATCTAACTACAGTTAGTGGAGTGGAGTAGAAGGTCTAGTAACATGTCAAGACAGAAGTGTTAGGGTGAAATTTATCATGAAGGTAATATTTAAAGTTTATCAAACGGCCACCCCCACTATTGCAGTAAATGTGCTATTTTTTCTTACATTTTCTTTCCACATTAAAATTTGGGGTAAAACTAATTAACATAGGTAACCATGCCACTTTTTCCACCCACTTTTCAAAGCTGGAGTGGTGTAAAAATGCAAAATGACTTAAATGTTTAGCGCAAGTAAACCCCCAAAAGTTGCAAATCTCTGTCTTGTATGTTTTTGAAGCCAGGATTCTGGAGTGTAGGGTTTGAGAAATTCACAGCTCAGACTTAAAGGTGCATCAGATTTACCAAACTTCGTTCAACATTTGAAATATTTGTCTCAAATTAGGGCAAAGCAAACTCCTGTAAGACTGACTTTAAAAATTCCCCTCGTGATAAATCTCCCCCATGTTGAAAATATCCAGACAGTGTGGTGGCTCAAGTGGTTCACACCGTTACTTCGAAGCACTAGGGTTCGGATCCAAACAATAGTGCATGGAGTTTGTATGTTCTCCCTGTGTTTGCATGGGTGTCCTCACATGCTCCAGACATCCTGATAGGTTAAATCAGATTTTAGGTTGTGACTTGAGCCAATGAACAGTATGGGTGCTAATTTTGCTTCTAGGGCAGTTTGGAGCTCATGGGTAAGTGTGATAGTCAAGGACAGGTTTGGCAGAAATGGCTTAACCTTCCAATTAGAAGGGTTGGTTCTCAACATTTGACCATGCATGTTCAAGATCACCAAGGTGGCAAATTACTGGAAATTTGTATAGTTTATCCAAAAACCTATTGCATTGCCATTGACACTCCTACCAAGGTTCTAGTGGTATTGAAACAGAGGTGTCCTCCCATCAGTGCCACCATATCTAATATCGAGAACTTGTGTTTACACCTCCAAGCAGACATCCAAGGCCTAGAAAGCTGCTGTCACCTACATTGACATGGGCCCACTGGTGATCTGACCACTAGCGTTCCAGACCCACCTCCACATACAGTACCATACTTTTCTAGTAATCAGACATGTGGACCTTTTTGAGATTTGCTGGAATAGTGGAAAGTCTAGATGACAGGGTGCATGGATAATGTGTTTTTTCTACCCGAGGTCCTTTAAAAGTTATGACCGCGTGTTTTGTGTGTTTACGTATGGCATCAGTGGGAATTTCTACAAATCTGTTATTGGACTGTGTTTTTTTTTTCTAGTCAGATCTATACCTAAGGCTAAACAAAAATAATTGCTTTAGGTGAGATCAACTGTTTCAGATAACGGAGTTTTTATTATTTTATTGAAAGCAGCATGTAATCTATTCTACTTTATTTCCTTACGGATTACTAAATCTCTCCACTGGAGCTGCCGCTGCCTCCGTTCCATTGTTAGAAGACATCTCCAATTTCATTTTTATACAGAAGAGTGACAGGGTCCTTGGAATGATGACATTAGCGGGCTGACAGCTAACTGCTGTACTGTTTTGTCTCTGGGAATAACATGAGAGCTGCAAACTGTGCTAAAGCACTGACTCGGCACACTCCGGTTCCCAGCAATTGTCCTCAATCCATTCTATTGACAATATTAATTTGTGTAGTTCCTGTATTCCGATTTCGAGTTCAACACTACATGAAACAAAGAGCAGAGTACAGGTTGTTATTTAATTACAGTGGGAAATCCAATGTCACAGTTTCATTTAGGTAGTCGTGTTGCATGCAAAGAGTGGCTTGTATTTGAGGGGTACTATTTCTCCTTATGGAGAGTGCCCAGTAGGCTTAAAGGGGTTATCCGAGAGTATAAAAAGCCCCCCAATATACCAGGCCTCCCACACTGAATATACTTACCCTGCTCCCTGTGCCGCTCCTGGTCCCCACACTGCCGCTGCTGCTTCTCCCAGTGCGCGGGTGAAAACATCTAGTGTCGGGGGAGCATCAAATGGCAGGTGGGGACGGGGACGTCACCCGCGATGCTAGGAAGGCTCGTCCCTTCTGCCACTGTCCTGACCTCCCCCCCAACACTGGTTGTTTTCACGGGGGGAAGCAGCAGCGGCGGTGCGGAGACCAGGAGCGGCACAGGAAGCGGGTAAATATATTCAGTGTTGGGGGGCCCAACATATTGGGGGGCTTTTTATACTCTTGGATAACCCCTTTAAAGGGGTATTCCCATCTCAGTCATTGGGGACATATCGCTAGGGACCTAGAGGTTCTATACTTAGAACAGAGCCCCCAAAATGCCGGAGGACACACCGAGCACGCGCGGCCGCCCTCCGATCATTCCTATGGGAGAGCTGAAAATATCGCTAGGGAAATGTCTGATAGGTGCGGGTCCTAGAGGTTCTATACTTAGAACAGAGCCCGCAAAGTGCCGGAGGACACACCGAGCACGCGCGGCCGCCCTTCGATCATTCCTATGGGAGAGCTGAAAAGAGCCAAGCAGGCTTGGCTATTTCCTCACGCCCCATAGAAGTGAATAGAGCTTGTGCAGTGCCTATCCCACTCATTTCAAAGGAACCTCTGAAAATAGCCGAGCGCGCCTCTAGGCTATTTTTGACCCTCCCATAAGAATGAATGGAGGGAAGCCGTGCATGCATAGCGCACCCTCCGGCACTTTGCAGGCTTCATTATCTCTGGGGTCCACACCTATCAGACATTTGGATAATATCCTAGAAATATGCCCCAAGTGTGAGAGATGGGAATACACCTTTAAGAAGTATTATAGACCAGACAATGATCCTTTGGGAAAATAGCATGCACATTATTTCTCTTTCCAGAAAGAGAGCCGAGCCTCTAATGCCACCAGATATAAGGTTGCTATCCTATAAGTCAATACCTGACCTTTTAAACAGGCCTTATGACATAATTTAGTATTGAGAGCTCCTTTCTCTAGAAAGGAGCACTCAAAATGAAGGAGGGTGCACCGCGCATGCGCAGCTGCCCTCCATTCTGTAAATAGCTGAGCGCTGACTCGGCTATTTTTGTCAACCCAAAAGAAGTCAATGGAACGGTGGGCGTGCTTCTGCGGTGCGCTTGCCATTCATTTCCATGGGACTTCAAAAAATAGCTGACCATGCCTGTCTGGCCATGCACTCTCCTGGTCCTCAACCTTCTGTAATGATTTCTGTGCTTCTCTCCCTCACAGATTGCCTCTGGGCACAGTTGCATTTTCTGGAAGCGTCACACAACTCACAGGCTTCAGCTAGGCTCCCAGGCTGCAGCCAGCCTCACACTGGTCCAACTCATACTGGTCTGTAAACCAGTCACAACACACCTGAAGGGGGCAGGCCCAGCCTGTATTCTGGCCTCTACACTAATAACTGCCAGCTTGACTATTTTCTACCCATAAATAGCCTTTTTGGATTACACAGGGTATAGATAAGAATTTCACAATAAATGTTTAAAAGTAGTGAATCTGTGTGTTAACCCTTTAGCAGCGAACCAGCGGGTCACTGCACAAGCACCGTTGTATGGCATTGCTATGTAGGCAGCTGCATGGAAATATTTGGACACCATGCTATGTGATGTTATGATTTAAAAAGGACTTGTCCGCCCTCCTTACATGTCAGTTTTAGTAAATACTTGCATTTCCTTGAGTATCTTTCACAGACTTCTATACTGGGTCTTTTCTCTGTTATTCCTCCTGGAAACGTACATATAACTTGATGACTGACTGCTACCATTCCCCTTATCCGTGGGGTGTGTCTTAATACAGTCTGACACTGTCTAGTCAGTGCTGAATGGTCTATAGCAGGCATGTCCAAACTGCGGCCCTCCAGCTGTTGCAAAACTACAACTCCCAGCATTTCATAATAGCTGTAAGCTATCCAGGCATGCTGGGAGTTGTAGTTTTGCAACAGCTGGAGGGCCGCAGTTTGGACATGCCTGGTCTATAGCAAGGAAGCCCAACCTGCGGCCCTCCAGCTCTTGCAAAACTACAACTCCCAGTATGCCTGGACAGCCTTCCACTATTAGAGCATGCTGGAAGTTGTAGTTTTGCAACAGCTGGAGGGCTGCAGGTTGGGCATCCCTGATCTATAGTGTGTAGGCATACATGCTACTGACAAGATTAATGGTGATGCCCATCAATTTATAAATATACTTCCAGGAGGAATAACTGAGGAACAGCAGAAAGAGTAAAGATGCTTCAGAGTAATTTTTTTTTATCTGGGATCCTTATATTTACTAAAACTATCACATCAGGGGAGCCGTCGAGCATAGCATGGTATGGATATTTCTGTATAATGGTGCACCCTATGGGGTGCGGTGCCCCTAGAAGGTACTCTGCAGAGCCCTGAAGACCCCTTAAACTGTACTTCCATTGTGCACCCAGATATGACATATTCTGTATATTTCGGACATATTGCATTAACTTTTACAGTTTTGTTTTTTTTTCCACCATAGAAAGAGGAAAGAGGTTTCAGCAGAAGGTTAAAGATAAAGTTTTATTCAACGGGGAAGAATGGCAGCCGGAGAAATGAAAGCTTTCATTTGGGTGAAAAAGTGAGGTTATTTGAAATAATATAGCGAGATGCTAATTTAAGGCTGTCACTTTTTAATTAACTCCGTATGAATGAGAGCTGGTCCATATCCTGAAGTTGTGACAGATCCTCCATCCTTTAAAGACATCCTATGAATATCTTTGCTGGGGCATTAATAATCCACACAGCGTGATACACGGCGTAACGGAGATTATTGGAGAATTTATGATCCACACCTAGAACTCCGCACTCCGAAAAAGACACAACATGTCACTAAGGAAGCGGGAGGAGAGAGTAAATACTATCATTTTTTCTTGTCAGGTCTCTGAATATATTTCTGCCTATGTAGTGTGTTCATTAGAATGTATAATTAAATTAAGCCAGTCACCGGAAAACATGAAAGAAAACAGATTTCCTATTATTTTTAAAGGGGGTTTTCCGAGATTCTGATGTTGATGACCTATCCTTAGAATAAGTCATCAATATCAGATCAGCAGGGGTTGGACATCCAGGACCCCCGCCGATCAGCCTTTTGTGGAGGCCATGGCACTCCGGTGAGCACCGCCACATCCTCGCAGCTTGCCAAGCACAGCGCCGTCCATTGGATAGTGGCCATGTTCGGTATTGCAGCTCAGCCCTATTGACTGAGCTGCGCTTAGGCCACGTGACCAATGAATACTGGCCTATGCATCCGTTGTTTACTTTTATGTCTTATGATTTATTTTAATAGCTTCCGGCATTGCCATATGGAATCTAGTTGAGACAACTTTTTGTCATGGACCAAGAGAATCGAGAGTTTCGGGACTTAAATATTGATAGGCCATCAGTATCAGACCCAGGGGCGTAGCTATAGGGGATGCAGAGGTAGCAGTCACTACCGGGCCCAGGAGCCTGAGGGGCCCCGAAGACCCTTGTACCACATGAGAAGACACCTGTTTTATAGAAGGTGCATGCTGGTCAAGTTACACCTCTGGCTGGAGGGAAGGGGTTAGGTCAAGAATTTGGCATGGTGGGGGGTGCAGTTTAAGTTTTTGCCTCAGGTGGCAGGAAGTCAATGTGCTTCCCTGCCCCTGGCCACAAAGCAATGAGGGATGGGGGGCCCAAGCTAAACTCTTGAACCAGGGCCCATGAGCCTTTAGCTACGGCCCTGATCAGACCGTTAGGGAGTCGGATACACCGCACCCTCACCAATGGTGCTTTGGTCAGCCGCCAGCACTGGAAAGTATACATTGGATGGAAAGGCTACCTCTATGGTGTCGTTTCTGGTACAGGCGCCCATTCATTTGGCATGGTCATTTCACGCTGGACAGGACCTTTTGCTTCTGGCTCCATCCACTGTTTAGTTTCCAGTGCCTGTGGCCTTCGGGAAACACCTTATCGTTGGGTGTGCCAGTTGTTGGACCTCCAACAATTTCATACTGATGACCTATCCTGGGGATAAGCCATCAATATCTAAGCACCAGGGAATCCCTTTAAAGGGAGCTCGACATCAGGTTCAAGTTGCCAGCATCAAATTACGACAAGGTCCCTCAGCTGTGCTTTAAAACATATGGGGTCATTTATGAAACTGGTGTAAAGTAGAACTGGCCTAGTAGCTCATAGCAACCAATCAAATTCCACCTTTCATTTTTGACAGCTCCTTTGGAAAATGAAAGGTGTAATCTGATTGGTTGCTATGGACAACTAAGCCAGTTCTACTTTACACCAGTTTCATAAATGACCCCAATAGTTTTAAAAATAAGTCGGGCACAAGGAGAAGATTCCACTGTTCAGCTTTTCCTCACTGTGCTCAACTTGATTGACAAGTCTTTCTCTGTTGGTGTATAGGGACAGACCTGTCAATCAATCCATGCAGGGCTGGGAGAATCTTTACAGTGGACTTCTCTGCCTGTGCCTGGACTCTTCTCTCCATTCCTGGCTCAACAAAGCTCTCTGTCCTATCGGACTCTGTCAAGATATTATGTTGCCTGTGGTCCAGGTAGTATGAACCTGAGGACACTTCCACTTTAACCCCAGCACCATTCATTTATGGGTCGTTGTTTGCTTGCGTGATTATCAATGAGGGGTGGCTATGATTGACAATCCCATCCACAGCAACAAGCG
This sequence comes from Bufo gargarizans, assembly GCF_014858855.1. NCBI lineage: Eukaryota > Metazoa > Chordata > Amphibia > Anura > Bufonidae > Bufo > Bufo gargarizans. The sequence goes on along the minus strand of NC_058087.1, from coordinate 172,279,908 downwards.
GTGGCAGAGAAAATTCTGATCACTGCCTCCTAAAGGGGTTGTCTCACTTCAGCAAATACAGTAGCATTTATCATGTAGAGGAAGTTAATATAAGCCACTTCCCAAACAATGTATTGTGATTGTCGATATTGCCTCCTTTGCTGGCATCATTCATTTTTCCATCACATTATACACTTCTCATTTCCATGGTTACGACCACCCTACAATCCATCAGTGGTGGTCGTGCTTGCACACTATAGGAAAAAACGCTGGCCTATTTGGTGGCCAGGACCATGGGAGCGCACATAGGCTGGTGCTTTTTACTACAATGTGCAAGCTCGACCACCACTGATGGTTTGCAGGGTGGTCATAACCATGGAAACGAGCAGTGTATAATGTGATAGACTCACACTCACCTGCTCTCTGCTGCTCAGTTTTAGCACCGAGGGTCTTGTCTGGCACCTTCTGGTCCCCAACCTGTAAACCTATGGATGGGGTCACATGACCGGTCCCCAAGTGACGTGTCATTGCTGGGTCATACAGGGGCATACTGGGAACTTAAAGCGGCCCTGAAAAAAATAAATAAAGTGGCCCCATGTTGTAGGCAGATCCAGATTGACAGAAGGCAGGGCACCAAAAGTAGGTAACGGCCAGAAGTACCTTAGTGCAGCACATAATACTGCCCCAGCAGAACCACATACCACAGTGCGGCATGAAATACTGCTGCCCTTGTGAATGGCATCCTTAGGTGCCCTCCTGAATTCAACTGTATCATCCACCTCAGGACAGTGATACAGTTGAATTCAGGAAGGCACCTGTGGATGCCAGCTAGGTGCACAAGTTCCTGATGCTCCTAGTATGAATTAATGCTGAGAGCATCAGATCATTAGGCACCCAGCCGGTGGCTGTAAGGAGGTCTCAGGCGGCCCCCTGGGTATTGGCCCACCTGGAAATATTCCCTGTAGGGTCTATGGCCAGTCCTCCCCTAGGGTTATGCACCACTTGGATGAGTTCCCAGAGATCACTATTCTGCTGACTGTTGGCATTGGAAGGTGCCCAGCTTTGGTGAAGGGCACATTTTGGTTAAAAAAATGGACACAATGTATCCAAATAAAAACAAAACAATCATTTATGCTAAGAGTTTATGTCCCAGTTTTTATAAATAATTTCCTAAATATTTCCAAAAAGTGAACCTCCAGATGTGGTGCAAAAAAGCTCAAATGTGGTTGGAAGCAGTGTTCATTTATATTCAGAGATAATTCTAAGCGCAGATCAAACGGGAATGAGGAATGTTCAGTCTCGATAATTGCCCGATCTTTCGCTCGATTTTCATCAACTGAGCATTGATGCATGGGAATGAATGATCGTTACTAAAGACGAGTGAATGGATTCTATAGAATCATTATTCGAATGGAATTTTTTATTTTTTATTTGGATTCTATAGAATCAGAATTTCTAGTGATTCCTTCCGGGAGAATTTTTGCAGAGAGATGAGAAAGAAAGAGAGAGAGACCAGAATGTCCTGCGAAGATTATCATGAGATTGAAGCCCTTTCTATTCTAGGAGAACTGATTCCGATTTCGATTCTTAATCAAATCACACAACCGATTTTCAAAAATGTGCTTTTTTCTATTACAATCATTCATCCCCATTCAGCTTGGCTGTTTAGATGGGGCGATGTGCTGACAACAAAGGGACCCTCTCACAGCTCTATAGAGATAGATATAGTCGGATATTTCTAATAGTTGTACAGTTATCCACATATGAACATTCGAGATACGTGGCAGAACACAGGTTGATAGAAGGAGAGCAAAAAATTTCACCAAACATGGTCTCTGCGTATTTCCAACTGCAGAAAGATTGTTCCGCGCAGTCATTTCTCTTGCAGCTAGCATAACCGAAGCCCTAATATAGCTTGATGAATCACCCTCCATCCTTATCTATTATGAATGTGGAAAATGGCGCATTACGGGACAGCGGCCCGGTCGTAGCATTTTTCGCCTATAAACAAAATCAATTCACTGAAAGCTCCCTGCTTGGAGAGCATAAACCATTCATAACCCCTTTATCCGCTGGCTCAACAACTCGCACCCTCACCAGAGTACGTAGCACAGCTGTCCAGGGAGCCATTTTGTCTGTTAACCTCTTCATTGCCAGACAGTGCCCCCAGGCTATCCATCACGAACGGGAGTTGAGTCTAACGCCGAGTCTTCCCCCAACGAGAAGTCTTCTGTGGCCTCCAAACTATTAGCTGTGCGATCATTTAAGCTGGTTAATTTTTAATAATGTTGAAATTTTCATTTTAATAATTGAGGAGGCTTATTTATTAGACCCTACCAGGCGATAATGCCAATTAGAGCCGTGCAGTGGGTTACCTGCCAGGCAGGAGAACAGTGGCTTCCAAAAGTCAGACACATGTTGTGCCATGCTCGGCTCCGTCACCTGCAAAAATTGGATCAAGTCAACGTGTCTCCAAATGTATGACTGTTTGTCAAGGCCAGGGGGTGCAGCTAGGCGGCTGGTGCCCCAGGTGTTGGGTGCCACTGAGAGGGGGAGGATAAGACAAAGCCACTTTGACTTGGCTTGGGTACCAGGGAGAGCGTGGGCAGAAAACGGAATATTTGTGCCAGGTGAAGGAAAGCCTTGCTATGACTTTAGTGAAGGCAAATATGGGATCTACAAAAGAGAGGCCGCTCCTAGAGCTATTTTACTTTTGCTCCATGTACTAAGGGTTTGCTTATGGAAATATTCGATATGTTGGTCCACAGCTGTTACTCAGATTGTTGCATGGATAGACCAACAGAGTTAGACAATGTTTACCCTATTCAGTTGGGTTAATCTGCATGGGACTGATCCATGGCATGCTTTTCTGTGGAATCCACAAGAGCAATGGATGCGACCTACGGGCATAACTTTTTTCCATGGTGTGGACACAAATCTGCGCAGTTTTTTTTCTGCTGCATGCGAGTGCGGTATAAAACCATAGAGCCCATTCCATTGATATTAATCACATCATAAAAATCTGTACATGGTAAACTCCGGTCATATGTGAGCCATGTTAAAATCACCGATGATCTCAAAAATTCCACCCATTTCACCATGAAGCCCTAGCACAGGCATGGCCAACCTGCGGCTCTCCAGCTGTTGTAAAACTACAACTCCCATGCCCTGCTGTAGGCTGATAGCTGTAAGTAGTCTGGGCATGCTGGGAGTTGTAGTTTTGCAACAGCTGGAGAGCCTCAATTTGGCCATCCCTGCCTATCATTCTGAAACCTATGGAGAGGACAATGGACTGACAGTCACATATAGATGGCCATCCAAGTCTATGGAAGTTATAGAGGGCCTTAGTGGATAATTTATTAGCTTTCTTGTGTACATAAATGGCAAATGTTTGTGCAAGTCATGGATAGATAGATAGATGTTGGATGATGGCTGGATAGATTTTAGACACATATATAGATGATAGATAGATAAGAACATATTATGGGCAGCACAGCGATATTTAAGTAAATAGGGAGTGCCAGCAGCTGAAGAGGCCAGGACCGTCTTTAATATTGATTGGACCCTGGGCAAGAATTTACTTTGGCCCCCTGGATCCTGCCTTCCCACACCCTAGCATGCAACCACGCCCTCCACTATAACACACACACGCAAAAAAATAAACAAGCAATATATATATATATATATATATATCTTACAGTGAATTACTGTAAATACTCCAGCAGGCTCAGGATCAGTGCTCTGGGCAGTTGGGCTCAGGCCGGAGGTGGGCACCGCTCTGCAGTTCAGGAAGGAGACCCGGGCTCGGCTCACCCTAGGGTTGCAGTGCCTCCGCGTGACGTCATGGCGTGCGGCGTGCGCAAAGGGCAGGGGAAGTCGGAACAGGAGCAAGCAAGTACCGTATTTTTCACCCCATAAGACACACCGGCCCATAAGACACACCTAGGTTTTAGAGGAGGGCAATAAGAAAAAAATATTTTCCATTACACCTCAGGTCAGACCACCAATCAGACCCCCAATGTTACTTAGACCTCAGCTGACAGCCCCAATCAGACCCCCAATGTTAAAAAAGACCCTCAATCAGACCTCATATCAGCCCCCCAATGCCATATATCAGCCCCCCAATGCCATATATCAGCCCCCCAATGCCATATATCAGTCCCTTAGCCTCATGTAACAGCCCCCCAGCCTCATGTATTAGCCTCCCAGCCTCATGTATCAGCCCCCAGCCTCATCTCAGCCCCCCAGCCTCATATATCAGCCCCCAGCCTCATATATCAGCCCCCAGCCTCATGTATCAGCCCCCAGCCTCATGTATCAGCCCCCCAGCCTCATGTATCAGCCCCCCAGCCTCATGTATCAGTCCCCAGCCTCATGTGTCAGACCCGAGCCTCATATCAGTCCACAGCCTCATATAAGCCCCCCAGCCTCATGTATCAGCCCCCAACCTCATATATCAGGCCCCCAGCCTCATGTATCAGCCCCTCAGCCTCATCTATCAGCCCCTCAGCCTCATATCAGCCCCCCAGCCTCATATCAGCCCCCCAGCCTCATATATCTGCCCCCAGCCTCATGTATCAGCCCTCAGCCTCATGTATCAGCCCCTAGCCATCAGCGCAAATAAAATAAATAAACAACATACCTCTCCTGCTCCTGGACGCCGCCGCTTCTCACCACCAGTGCTCTCTTTCTATTCTTCCTGGTCCTCGGCTGTCGGCTGTGAAAGCTGCCACTGCACAGCCGACAGCCGAGGACCAGGAAGAGGTGAGTACAGAGCTTTCACCGCTTCCCGGTCCTCTGGTACTATCGCTGATTAGTATTCACCCCATAAGACGCAGGGGCATTTCCCCCCCAATTTTAGGGGTTAAAATGCGTCTTATGGGACGAAAAATAGTTTGTGGGCAGTGGCCAGCGGGGTTTAAGAGGCAGCTGCCCCTTTTGCCCTGCGTTACAGACGGCCCAGAAAGAGGCGATCCACCAACCCAAAAAACGATAGCAACGTTTCAGTCCTTTCAATGGGACCTGCTCATTGCTTGAGAAAAGTCCCATTGAGAGGACTGAAACGTTGCTATCTGGTAATTAAACGAATATTTTTTTTCTTTTGGAAGTACAGTAGAATTTATTTTTATTATAGCTAAATAGATAGAAGATAGAATGGATAGATAGATAGATAGATAGATATGGATAGATACATAGATAATAGATAGATAGATAAATAGATATGGATAGATACATAGATAATAGATAATAGATAGATATGGATATATACATAGATAATAGATAGATAGATAGATAGATAGATAGATATGGATAGATACATAGATAATAGATAATTAGATACATACCGTATTTTTCGCCGTATAAGACGCACCTAGGTTTTTGGGGAGGAAAATAAGAAAAAAAATATTTTTAACCAAAAGGTGTGCTGTGTGTTTGGTGGGTTTGGAACTAATGGTGGTCTGTGGATGGCACTATTACTGGGGATCTGTGAATGACGGACACTGTTATGGGGGGATCTGTGGATGACGGACACTGTTATGGGGGATCTGTGGATGACGGACACTGTTATGGGGGGATCTGTGGATGACGGACACTGTTATGGGGGGATCTGTGGATGACGGACACTATTATGGGGGGAACTGTGGATGACGGACACTGTTATGGGGGAACTGTGGATGACGGACACTGTTATGGGGGGATCTGTGGATGACGGACACTGTTATGGGGGGGATCTGTGGATGACGGACACTGTTATGGGGGGATCTGTGGCTGGCACTGTTACAGGGGGGGATCTGTGGATGGCACTGTTATACATGTGTCATCCACAGACCCTCCCAGCCCATAACTGTGCCATCCACAGATCCCCCGCCGCTCCAGTATACTAATATAATCTGTCTTATTCAATTAATAGTTATTAAATATGCCTCTTTATTCCTAATAGTACCTTAAATCCTAAGCGCTTCAGTACAATGCCGGCAGGCCGGGCGGGCGGCAGCGTCACTCACTGACGTCACTTGCCTGCGCCGCCTGCTTCATTCATAAAGTAGGCGGCGCAGGCACGTGACATCAGGGAGTTACGCTGCCGCCCGCCAGGCCTGCATTGTACTGAAGCGCTTAGGATTTAAGGTACTATTAGGCATAAAGGGGCAAATTTAATAACCATTAATTGAATATGACATATTATATTAGTATACCGGAGCGGCGGGCGGGGCTATAGTACAGTGACTGCACCGCCCCGCCACTATTGCCGGCCCCAGCTCCTCCTCCCAGTCCCTCCCGAGTCCCCGCTCTCTTTACATCGCAGCTTGCGATGTAAAACTGACAGCATTCGCCGTATAAGACGCAGGGGCATTTTCCCCCCATTTTGGGGGGAGAAAAAGTGCGTCTTATACGGCGAAAAATACGGTAGATATGGATAGATAGATAGATAGACATAGATAAGGCTACTTTCACACCTCCGACATGGCTGTTCTGGGAGACAAGTGGAGAATAAGCCTGACACAAACTGCAGCATGCAGCGGTTTGTGTCCGGCCAGTTCTCTGCTTGTCTGCTGGAATGCGAACGGATTTCCTCTGGACACTATTATACTCAATGGGGCAGCGCCAGATCTGGAGAATTCCAGCAGGATGTTCTCTGCTGGTAAAGTCTGCCGGAATTCAAACCGGAGGTGTGAAAGTAGCCTAAAATTAGAGCTGCGGTTTGCTTCGCTGCAGCAGTCACTAGGCAGCGCTTCCTACATACACATCTTCATTAAACTCTTAAGCTCCCTCTAGTGGTGGTATCAGGCTGAAGTCATTTTATCATTAAAGAAGCTCTGTCACCAGGATCAACCCTATACAACCAGGCATATAGCCTGCTAGGGTTGATGAAGCTGATTTCCACTGTAGGTGCCTGCGTTTAGAAGACATTCATACTTTTAGTCGTACTTTTAGATAAATAGATAGATAGATAGATAATAGATAGATATGAGATAGATAGATAGATAGATGGATAGATAAATAGATAGATAGAAGGATGGCTAATAGATAGATTTAAAAAAACTGGCCTAGCCCAGGAGGTTGAGTAGTGGAGTCCGCCTTGATCTCCAAATTTGCCACAATGACCCAGGACATGGAGTCCTCCCTTAGTATTTTTGTACCATAAGAGGACGGGTATTTCTTTGTACATAGATATGTGACTAGGTATTTATACTCACACTGGTACTTCACCAGTCCACCGTTCCCTGGTACCAGTTCACATGGGGTGCCCAGTTTCTATAAATCCACTAATTGCTCCTGCATTGCGTTGGATTTTGAGATCAGCCATTGCCGCCACTACCCCTCCCCGGGGCATTCGCACGTTCATTATCGCTCTTTACCGCAGAGTGGTCGTCGGCAGACTCTCCGCTCTTACCAGTCGCTTTGATAAAAATAGAGCAGCCTTGCGATGGATGCAGTTTTAATTACCAGCATCGAGGCAGTCTCCTTTCTCACCAGGCTGTTTCTCTACTAATTAAAGCGAGGAGGAGTTTATGGAAGGGGACAGCGACTCCGCTTCCCTCCCTCATCTATTATTTACAGGCAGCAATACAAATAATTTCCAATTTAAACAGCCTGAACTGTCCAACTAACTGGGCAGCGCGCGGCTAATTTGGGGCGAAGCTGATGTGTATGTGAGAGGAGGGACGGGAGGAAATTATTCATAGATTAAAACACAGATCGGAGAAATTAAAAAATAAGATCACACGCAAAATTCAACCGGCGTCGCGTTCTACAGCCGCGTACACAAATCTTTATTTTCCAGCCGCAGCTTAAAGACTTAAAGCTCGGGTCGTGGCCATTTTTTTGTATCGATCAACTGTACATTGTGAAGAATTGCTTATACATGGGCTGCGATTAAAATTCAAAATCGCTTAAGACAATAGCGGAGATTTATCAGTATTGTTGTCCTAGGCCTGCATGACGCAGCTGCAAAAATGGCGTATACTAATAAACAAAAACGGAATTAAGGTTCTAAAAATGTCACAGCCTTTATTCAAAAACGTGCAATAAAAACCGACAAATAGTCCATGTCTACGCGTTTCGTATGATATAATACCGATCCTTACTCATAAGGTAATATAGGGTAAGTGTGGTCTATATAGTGTGTATATAGGGTAAGTAAAGTTTATATAGTGTATATGTAGGGTAAGTGTGGTCTACAGTATATAGCGTATGCTTAGTGTAAGTGTAGTCTATACAGTGTGTGTATTGTAATGTGAGTCTAGGATAAGTGTAGACTATATATAATGTATCTATAGGGTAAGTGTAGACTATATATAATGTATCTATAGGGTAAGTGTAGACTATATATAATGTATCTATAGGGTAAGTGTAGACTATATATAATATATCTATAGGATACATGTAGACTATATATAATGTATCTATAGGGTAAGTGTAGACTATATATAATGTATCTATAGGGTAAGTGTAGACTATATATAATGTATCTATAGGGTAAGTGTGGGGTGTATATATAATGTATATATAATGTATCTATAGGGTAAGTGTAGACTATATATAATATATCTATAGGATACATGTAGACTATACATAATGTATCTATAGGGTAAGTGTAGACTATATATAATATATCTATAGGATACATGTAGACTATATATAATGTATCTATAGGGTAAGTGTAGACTATATATAATGTATCTATAGGGTAAGTGTAGACTATATATAATATATCTATAGGGTAAGTGTGGGGTGTATATATAATGTATATATAATGTATTTATAGGGTAAGTGTAGACTATATATAATGTATCTATAGGGTAAGTGTAGACTATATATAATGTATCTATAGGGTAAGTGTAGACTATATATAATGTATCTATAGGGTAAGTGTGGGGTGTGTATATAATGTATATATAATGTATCTATAGGGTAAGTGTAGACTATATATAATATATCTATAGGATACATGTAGACTATACATAATGTATCTATAGGGTAAGTGTAGACTATATATAATGTATCTATAGGGTAAGTGTGGGGTGTATATATAATGTATATATAATGTATCTATAGGGTAAGTGTAGACTGTATATAATGTATCTATAGGGTAAGTGTAGACTATATATAATATATCTATAGGGTAAGTGTAGACTATATATAATGTATCTATAGGGTAAGTGTAGACTATATATAATGTATTTATAGGGTAAGTGTAGACTATATATAATGTATCTATAGGGTAAGTGTAGACTATATATAATGTATCTATAGGGTAAGTGTAGACTATATATAATGTATCTATAGGGTAAGTGTAGACTATATATAATGTATCTATAGGTTAGGTGTAGACTATACAGTGATGTTTTTCTTATGATGGTTGGGGGGGCACCAAAACAAGATTCCGCACAGGCTGCCATTTATCCTGAGGCCAGCCCTGAAATCTGCTTCAAAATTCCTCATGGTTTTGACGCGGTGTTTGATCCTACCAATGGGAACTTTGGATGTGAATCCAGCATGGAATGAACATTTCTGTTCGCCTGGACATGTTCCTTCTTGGCGCTGTCATGGCTTTAAACTGCTGGCCGTGAACTGCAGCGCTGCCTCCCATTGCGAACCAAGAGAAGCAGACACTGTGCGGCTGCTGATGGAGTGTATCCGCGCCCAAATCCCTCCCTGATTACGGGCCCATATACTAAGGCCGAATGCACACGGCCATGGAACACGGATGTGAGCCATGTGAGCTGACAGCAGGAGCGCACGGCGTCATTGGTTGCTATGACGCCGTGCGCTTGATGCCGTCGCTGCACTACAGTAATACACTCGTATAGATCATACAAGTGTATTACTGTAGTGCAGCGGCGGCATGAAGCGCATGGAGTCATAGCAACCAATGACGCCGTGCGCTCCTGCTGTCAGCAGGATGCCAGGCCGGGATACCACGGACCGCTCACATCCGTGTTCCACGGCCATGTGCATTCGGCCTAAGTGTCCTATACAGCAGCTACAGGTGCCTACATCTCATCAGCCATCCGCGCCATGTGCATCACCCCAGTACAGCGGTACATGGGATGGGTCATGTAGTACTCTTATGTCAAGGCTTAAAGGGGTCCTCTACTTCCCTGTTAGGAAATGTAGCCCTAGCCCAGGGGTGCACCTAGCCTTTCTGCTGCCTGAGGAGAAAACTGAAACGGCGCCCCCCCCCCCCCCTTCACCATGCCAATTTCTTAACCTAACCCCTTTGCCACAATGAAAGCGCTCTTCCGTTGCCCCCCTGTTGCCCCTACCTGGTGCTAACTGATGCGATCGCCTCACCTGGCCTCATTGGTGGTGCACCCCTGCCCTAGCCTAATTCTACTACTTAAAGTCTTGCGAAATTCCACATTATTTAGCAGATTTAGGTTAGAAACAAGTGCCGGATTATCAGACTTTCTGGATTATCATATACTATTTTAAAGTAATTTTACTGTATATGGGTATATTAGTGTAAATTCAATCGCAACCCAAACTCTTGCCCCCTCCATGTATAATCAAAGTATTAATGTGGACCCCCCACCCTTGGAGAGCCTATGAGCAGGATGCTCTGTTTTCTGTTTTGTTTTTTTAAATGATCCTAGTGCATGTTCTGATTTGGTTTGATCCTAGTGCATGTTCTGATTTGGTTTGATCCCAGTGCATGTTCTGATTTGGTTTGATCCCAGTGCATGTTCTGATTTGGTTTGATCCCAGTGCATGTTCTGATTTGGTTTGATCCCAGTGCATGTTCTGATTTGGTTTGATCCTAGTGCATGTTCTGATTTGGTTTGATCCTAGTGCATGTTCTGATTTGGTTTGATCCTAGTGCATGTTCTGATTTGGCTTGATCCTAGTGCATGTTCTGTTCAAAGGCGGCCTAGATCAGAGCGGAGGAGGCTTTTCTTCTGCTACCACTTCTGCAGAACCCTTGGGAAAGTTAACCAGGCTCAGATGCAGGAACGATATGATAAAGGAGCAGAAGACAAGTGCCTTGTTTTAGGCTGAGGGACTCTCTGAGGGTGCAGCCACACTCCAGAGAAGCTGGTCCCAGGCACATGGCCCCAGCTGTCACTGTGAGCGATGAATTACATGCTATAAGAAGGTGTTGACAGGAGCAGCTGGACATCACAGAGCGATGAAAAGAAAGCGAAATTCATTCAGAGTTCAGACAGACTGGCCCGCTGGGGACACCGGCTCAGCCCAGAGAAGGATCACTGCTCCACCTTCTGGACAACCAAAGGAATGGCCGCACAGACTTCACCCCTTCACTGGCAGCAAGAAACATTCACTAAATCAGTAGCACATAAAAAGATAAAATAACTCCTCTGACAATCCAAAACTTCTTCAAGATGCAATCGTATGGATCAGGCCTTCAAACATAGTACAAAAAGATGGAGCTCACTTTCACTGGGTGTGAAGATTCAGCCATATTCTGCCATAGCACTGTATCAGACTACCTGAACCTAGGCAGAGTGTCTTGTGTGCACCTTACCTGGCACCCAGCACATGGGCATAGGCCCGGCCAACTCTTGCTAGCAGTGTCCCAGACTCAGCGACATATATGGTTCCATGTAGTTGACATCATGGAAGGCCTAAATTTGGGCACAGCAAAGGTGACAAGTTGACAACATGTTTTATGGGTATATGAAGGACTCAGAGACCCTCTGCCTCATAAGAAGACATCACTATTATAAGGGGCACATGGTGGGTGAGGAGCCTGTTACAGATTTTTCACGAAAGGAGTTGGCTGTCCAACACAGGACAGCTGGAAGTTGTATGATCGCTGAGGGGCTGAGCAGTACCAATCCCGGCACCCCCCAAGTCTGTTTTGCGAATGGAGAACTAATGCACATGCATGACCACCAGTCCATAGGGTGGTCAAATATTGATTTTCAAAAAGAAGGACACTTGGGGTATGAAGCACTCATTAGTAAGGCCTCATGCACACAGCAAGTTGTTTTGGTCCGCATCCGAGCCGCAGTTCTGGCAGCTCGGACCCATTCACTTCAATGGGGCCGCAAAAGATGCGGATAGCACTCTGTGTGCTGTCCGCATCCGTTGCTCCGTTCCGTGTCTCCGCAAAAAATAAAATAACATGTCCTATTCTTGTCCGCGCTTTGCGGACAAGAATAGGCAGTTATATTAAAGGCTGTCTGTGCCGTTCCGCAAATTGCGGAACGTGCACGGACGCCATCCGTGTTTTGCGGATCCGCGATTTGCGGACCGCAAAACACACCACAGTCGTGTGCATGTGTCCTAAGTGTGTCCACCCGGCATCTGCCCCCTCTTGAGATTTTTGGTAACTTATAAATCCTGGCTGGAAAAATATTTTTAGGTTCCAGCAGAGGACATATCGCCACCCTACATTCGCTAACGAGTACAGCACCCAGCAATCTCCAGCAGTCCCATAGAAGGGAACGATGCAGTGTTCATTACCGCCCCATTCACGAAGGGGACAGGGACCCTCATGATTGGTGGGGTCTGAGTGGGCTGATCCCCCATTGATCATACATTTATCACCTGTCCACAGGATTAATGCTGTTCGTGGTCCAACCCCTTTAAAGGGGTTTTGTAAAATTCTGATATTGATGACTTATGCTCAGGATAGGTTATCAATATGAGATTGGCGGGAGTCGTTTCCTGGGACCCTCGCCGATCATCTGTTTGAAGAGGCCACAGCACTCTGGAGAGCGCCGTAGCCTCTTCCTAGGCCAGTGATGTATACATCGGTCATATGGCCTAGACATAGCTCAGTCCCATTCAAGCTGCAACACCAAGTACAGCCACTCTCCAATGGACGGCTCTGTGCTTGCCTCTTCAAACAGCTGATCGGCAGGGGGTGCCGGGAGGTGGACCACCAATCCTATCCTAAACATAGGTCATCAATATAAAAAATTATTGGAAACAACTTCAAAGACCAGTAGTTTCAAGTTACTACAAACCCCTTTCAGATATGTCCCTTAGGACCTCAACAGGGCCAACGACTGAGCTATATGGAAAGTTAGCATGGGCAAAAGCTTTGGGTTCCTAAGTATATGAATGTGCAGAGTGATATCAGTCGATTCCCATCCAACAAACATACATCATCTAGATACCCATACAGCACAATGTAACCTGCAGCAGTCAGTGCCGCTCCACAGATCCATCATTTACCGGCAGTGACTACTCTGATGGGTTATTAGAAGTCAAACGTTCACTAAGTGACTGATGTAAGTCCCATGGATCCGTTGCATCACTTTTCAGATACGTCTTTACTTTCCCTGAAGACTCCCAAGGATAAATGTTTTCATTAATTAAACTCGGAATTATCATCAAGAGAGTTTAGTTGGTTGCAGTGATGACGCCGGCCAGAAAAGTCACATGAAGATCATGGTCTCAATCCATAGAGCGATGATGGATCAATATGGATGTAGGCTCTGTCCTGGACCTGCAGCATCCAGGATCAGGATCTATCACCAGTAGGGCGGCTATCCTGCCTGTTTATAATCCGACACCTGGTATGCGGCTTCTAGGAAGCAGGGATTCCTCTCTTCACTTTGTATCATTGGACTTGCTTTTTGCCTTCACTCACATAATCACAGGTCAAAGCCTCGGAAGAGTTATACAGAATGGCAGACTACTAATCATTGTCAGCAACGTTATGGATAATATTCAGTTACACATAAAAAATAAAAAAAATAAGGGGATTGTTTTTATCATAGACAATCCCATTAACCCCTTCTACCCCGGGCCAGTTTTCACCTTCCTGCCCAGGCCATTTACTTATCCAAGCCATTCAGAGATTGTTTTCTCGTGACACATTGTACTTCACAAAAGTCATAAATTTGAGTCAATATATTTCGCCTTTATTTATGAAAAAATTGCAAATTTACCAAAAATTATGAAAAATTAGCAATTTTCAAAATTTAAATTTCTCTGCTCTTAAAACAGAAAGTGATACCTCATAAAATGTTTATTACTTAACATTCCCCATATGTCTACTTTATGTTGGCATCATTTTGTAAATGTCTTTTTTTTTTAAAGACGTTAGAAGGCTTAGAATTTTAGAAGCAATTCTTACCATTTTTAAGAAAATTTCCAAAACCCACCAGTTCAGGTCTGAAGTCACTTTGTGAAAACCCCCCAAAAATGACCCCATTGTAGAAACTACACCCCTCAAGCTACTCAAAACTTATTTTACAAACTTTGTTAACCCTTTAGGTGTTCCACACAAATTAAAGGAAAATAGAGATGAAATTTAAAAATTTCACTTTTTTGGCAGATTTTCCATTTTAATCCATTTTTTTCTTTAACACATTGAGGGTTAACAGCCAAACAAAACTCAATATTTTTTACCCTGATTCTGCGGTGTACAGAAACACCCCACATGTGGTCGTAAACTGATGTAAGCGCGCAGAAGAAAAGGAGCGCCACATGGTTTTTGAAAGGCAGATTTTGCAGAACTGGTTTTTAGATGCCATGTCCCATTTGAAGCCCCCCTGATGCACCCTTACAGTAGAAACTCCCAAGAAGTGACCCCATTTTGGAAACTAGGGGGTAAGGTGCCAATTTTATCAGTACTATTTTGGGGTACATATGATTTTTAATTGCTCTATATTACATTTTTTGTGAGGAAAGGTAACCATAAAATGGCTGTTTTGGCACCATTTTTATTTTTTACAACATTCATCTGACATACACCTTTTTGATCGCTTGCTGTTGCAATCTTTGCGATGTATAGTGACAAAAATTGCATCTTTTTATACAGTTTTTAATTTTTACGGTGTTCATCTGAGGGGTTAGGTCATGTGATATTTTTATAGAGCTGGTTGTTACGTTCGCGGCGATACCTAATATGTATACTTTTTTTATTTATTTTACTTTAACACAATAGCGTATTTAACACAAAAAAATGATGTTTTAGTATATCATTTTTTATTTTTTTTACCGATTTTCTTATGTAGGGGCTAATTTTTTGCAGGATGAGGTGACGGTTTTATTGGTATCATTTTGTGGGACATACGCCTTTTTGATCGCTGGGTGTTGCAGTTTTTGTGATGTAAGGTAACAAAAATGGCATTTTTTGACACAGTTTTTATTTTTATTTTTTTATGGTGTTTATTGGACAGGTGGATCAGGTGATATTTTTATAGAGTCGATCGTTACAGACGCGGCGATAACTAATATGTGTGTTCTTATTTTTTCTTTTTTATTATAAAAGGGAAAAAGGGGCATTTTTATTTTTTCACTTGAAACTTTTTTTTTTTACTTTATTTCTGACTTTAACTTTTGGGGGTCTGATCCCCTCTGCAATGCATTACAATACATGTATTGTAATGCATTGCCTGTTAGTGTATTACACAGAGGCTGGATCTCCTCGGCACCCGTAGAAGACAGGTCCCGATGCCATGCAAGGCATTGGGCAGCCTCTGCACGTCATCTGGCTACCTTCTCACCCATCGGGTCCCCGACACAGCAACGCGGAGACCCGATGGGCTCCCTCACCCGCAGCAAACACCTTCTATGTCGCGGTCAGCGCTGACCGTGGCATAGAAGGGGTTAATGCGCCGGCATCTGTGTTTTCACCGATGCTGGCGCATACAGCAGGGGTCCGGCTAATGGGATCAGCCAGTCCCCTGCAGCTGATCGAGTGGGCGCAGCTCATTACGGCGCTGGTCGGGAAGGGGTTAAACAGCACTTGTAATCAGGATCTACCCTATCAAACCAGGCATACTACCTGGTAGGGTTGAGCCTGCTTATTACAATGATACCTGTCTTGTGAAAATCGGTTGTGGCATTCCAGAGAAATTTTTTTTTTTTCTTTATACACATGAAGGCTTCCTTGCACTGAGGGGCGGGGCCCTGCCTCTCAGCTTTTTCCTGTGTTGGCCACACCCCTCGGTGCACTGAAACCTTAATTTGCATAAAGAATAAAAGTTGTTTTTCTCTGGAGCGCCTCAACTGATTTTCACAAGACAGGTATTGTTTTAATCAGCCTGATCAACCCTACCAGGCAGTATGCTTGATCGGGGTTAATCTAATAAGGTTGATCCTGCTGACATGTGCTCTTTAACATGGAAGTTGCTGCGACTATCAGCTGATAGGTCCAGATGCTAAAGCCCATGGCAAACAGATGATTTTTCTAGGAGAATTCATTGCGACCACTATAGAGGACATGGGGTATTACATGGTGACTATTGAGATGAATGATCAATATGCAATACATATCCAGTCCGAGTCCTTCACAACTAGAGACACTACTTATTAACAGCTCTCCTGGTTCATAGATTGTCTCATCAATGGTTCTAAGGAGACTTTCCCTTTAAGTGCAAATGAGTACAAGGGGATTGACTATCTCTAAATAAGTATATAGGGTGAGTTTAATATAAGGAGAAATGATAGGTCAATCAGCATTTAGAAGAAAGTATCAAATTAGATACTCTAAGAAGGCTGGGCAGGAATCTGTGTCCTTAGGGGTCCCTGATTGGGAAGACTGGTAGAAAGCATTCAGATACAGATGTTTTCTCAACACGACAACCCTTGGGGATTACACGACCGCTGCAGGTCTGGCCCCTTAAACCCCTTGTAATAAGCTGTATTCACATTATTGAAATAGTAGCTATCACAAAAGAATGGCCAACCATGTAAAATATGGTTAGGCCAAGTGCTCCAAAGCAGGAACCTCAATGGTCAAGGGATATCTTTTAGAAATGACTCCTCTAACTTTAACACTTTGTATTCTAGTTGAGTCATTGCTCCATATGGGACTTTGTGATAAACCAGTGATAATTCCAAGTCCTGAAGAAGGAGCAACAAATGACAATAATCAAGGTGCGGGTGCTACAGACAGACAAGTGTTAGTGCACGTTTCGACCCCTGGTGGCCTCATCTTACATCTAGAGTTGTCTGTTGGTGCCACAGAGACCAAGTGGAACAAAAATATCACAGCAGACCAAACTGAGGTCATACAAGACTCCATCTCTCAGCCTTTAATGAAGGAATAGGAGTTTTGAACAGCTTTTTTAAGCCCCGTTGCCTCACTTTATGCCAATGCGTAATTCTTTTAGGACTACCACATGATTATTATTGTCGCAGGGACCGACTCTTACCAGTCTATGGGTAGCTTAGTGACCATATATTTATATTAGTGCCAGCTTAGATGGAATGGCTACACACCAGCTCATTTAGAAGTAATTATATAGCAAGCCTGTTTGTACAATGAAGTGTTGCGGGACCACCGGAATCACATTACGAAATTCTCAAGTCTTGTGGTTGTCTACGGTTTTTCTACTAAAAGCACAAAGGCAACAGCTGCACAGATGCCCAGATTCCTATTTGGATGCTTTTAAATATTCATAAATATCCCTATAACCACCCCTACTCCTCTCTTCCACAAACCTGGCCAACGACCAAAGACCACAAGCTGTGCACTTATTTCTGCAGGGCTGGATTAATGAAGTGGTTGAAGGAATTGCAATTCCGAGTAGCTCCCAGAAGCTCACCAAACCCCCTGGAAAAATGCTTGCTTGCCTTTGACAACTAGCAGGTTTTGTTCTTGGAAATGGATGAAGGAAACAAAGGGCAATAGTCCATTGTGTGTTCGGTTATTCTCTCATGAATAGGTAAAAAATAAGCTAACTTCTTATTAATAGGTGGCCTTAACCTGGGGGTGTAGCTTTAGGGGCAGCAGGCTCACTTGGTCCATAATACCTGTGGTTGCCCGATGGTCTCTTGGTACCATAAGAGGACGCCATGATCATAAATGGCACATGTTGTGGGGAGCAGTCTGTTGTTGGGACCTAGAATTTGAAAGCTATAGCTCTGCCTTGACTAGCTTAGATGTTGGACGGGTTTTGACTTTCGAAAGATGTGCTCACCCCATAAATTCGTTGTTCAAGCTTTTACACAGGTCATTATTGTTCATTACCAAAAATTGGCCCGATCGTTGGCTTGTGTAAAAGCATTTAAAAGGGTTCTTTGGTATAGAAAACCCATCATCTAATACCATAGTAGAGAATTTTGAGTCACCAAAGAGGAGTTCCAGGTCCAGGAGCAAAGTGACTACAACAATTTTCTCTGGAGAGCCCAGCCTGTCCATGAATTTCATAGACAGCCAAGCAGCGTTCAGGTGTCCGCCTGCTGAGCGGAGCGGAGGCTGAACGCTGCCAGACTGATGCATTCTGAGCGGATCCGCGTCCACTCAGAATGCATTAGTGCTGGACGGATGCGTTCGGGGCCGCTTGTGAGCCCCTTCAAACGGAGCTAACAAGCGGACACCCGAACGCTAGTGTGAAAGTAGCCTAATACTTCATTCCTCCTTTGGTGGCACTGTAGGGAAATTGAACTCTTGCATTCCCTCACAGATTATAGCTGATTACTGATGGTCCAAGCAGCAGGACACCATGAGGGTAGCTTATTGTGCAATAAAGTGTGAGATAGTGACAGATCTCACAGAGGTGAGAGGCAAGGAAGGGGTGGATAGTGCAGTCCACACCCCTATTCCACCACAGGTGAGACCAGCTGGAGGTGCTCGGGATGGCATAAGGCACCTCCCAGGGTGTCAGTCTAGGGGGAGAGTCTTTGTGCAACAGAGTCCCGCTGGAGGTTCTGGAAGAGTGTTCTTAGACGGGCTGGCTAAAGGGGCCACGGGGTTAGGTGCTAGCCGGAACATTTGGGGAGGCCGTGACGCCTGGACGCAAGGGTCACGAGGCCGGTGTCGGGAGGACTACTGGGCCACAATCCCCCATAAAGGTACTGGACTTGAGACCATGTGTAAACGGTGCCCTGTACAGCCAGGAGGCTGATGGACATTGGGCTGGGAAAGCCGCATGTTATGACCGTGTGTGAACGGTGCTTTAGGTGAGTCAGGGATATGTTACGTTTAGTTAGAGCCCAGCCGGGCGAGCATTTATTATTTTGTATAATTATTTATGTTTGTTTTGCTGAGGTGCCAAATAAAAGCAATGTTTGGACCTTAAACTTGGTGTCTGGCGAAGATACTTGTGTGAATGACCCCCGGAGAAGAGCTAACCCCCCACAAAAGAGATTATCCAAAGTTGCACACCCCATCAATGTAAACCTGTACTCGGGCCCCTTAACTGTCTTTGGCATCAGTGATGACATCACACTGTTTAGAATCTCCATAATGATAATAAAGTATTTAGGTGTATTCTTACATCATGATATACTAAGGGGGCCATTTATTAAACAGAAATACGCCTAAATTAGGCATATTTCTGGTGCAGATTGCAGTGCAAACGTCCTTTGCGCCACAATCTGCGACTTCTCCCCGCTCATGCCAAGTCCAAAGAAGTGGGCATGGCGTGGGAGGGGAAGGGGACGGGCCAGCAGACCCGTCTCATTCATAATTTTCTATGCCTGTGTTAGGTGTAGAAAATGGTCTAAATGTAAGGCAACTAAGAAGCTGTCTTACATTTAGAAGAGGCGGTGGATCCTCCGGCAGCTCTTCATAACTCAGGTGGATCCACCACCGGCCCAGGGCCTTCAAAGTGCCCCTAAATTTCTAAAGAATGAATGGATACTTATTGTATGGATTTCTCTTACAGTGTGGGGACCCTGTGCCCCCAACCCAAGTCATAGGTTTATTTTAAAGGTGTCAACTCACATATTTCCAAACTCTCTTTTACTCACCTCTCTGGAGGATTTTCTTCCCTTTCTGTGGACGGGCAGCAGCTCACATGAGACAATTAAGCACCTGCATTTCCCAGGATGCATTGCATTCAGCCCTTGTTAGCCCCTTACTGCATTGAAAATAGTCCCCATACATCCCCATACATATGATATGAAATGCTTCCCCCCCAAAAAAAATTCCTTCGCCACTGTCTGTGTATTTCAATGAATTAAGACGTAGGGGCTAATAAATCAAAGGTGTCTGGACTGCTTCACCTGCTTCTCTATGAGATCACTATGCCGACACTGAGGGAAGCAGAAGGAAGCAAGAAAGCTATTGGGCACATTAGTCTACCAGAAGGGGGGCAGAAAGATAAACAGCAGGGGGCGCCACCAGAGAGAAAAATGTAATGCACATAAAAAAATCTAACAATATTTTTAATCTATGCATATTGCAATTAATTTGAAATGCCCTATATAATACTTTTCATGGGATACCCTCTTTGCACCCCAAATTCCTATCCCATTGGTTAGGCGGTGTACCAGAATTATGTCCTGTATCATTTCACTCTTGGGCTAGACAGAAAAGCCAGACTGCACAGACAGCTCTTTCAATCATCTGGGAATTCATTCCCTGATCTGCTTGTGATCTCCGCGTTCCAAAACAGGTTGCAAAACCGAGGCCTGTGCTTTCCTAAAAACTGACAGGTTGTTTAATTATTCTTGTGTCATTAAGTTTTAAACAGTCATATTTTTGCTAATGGAATGACTTAATTTGACAGATTGTCGTGGATTCTTGGAAAGCTCCAGTGGAGACATCGCTCCCTCCATTTGGGGATGTCATAAAAAAAATAAAAAAAACGAAGCCGCCGCAAATTCTGACTAAAATAACCGTGGTTGTAAAAATGCAGGCATCAATTTTCACTTGAAAGCGAATCGTTTGTTTATTAACCATTAGCATGTTAAAAGTTAATTGTTTGAAGCATGCACTAATGAGTGCGTTCAAATTAATGCTAAAATTAAAATAAACAAATGGAAGCTTCTAATAACCGCTTACCGCAGATTATTAGGAGACATATTCTTCTTGATTAATTTGAATATGTAAGGAAAATAGACATTGGGGAATGTCTATTTGGGTTTGGAAAATATATACCTTAATGGAGCCTTAAAGGGGTTGTCCAGAAGTTTACTACTAATGGCCTCAATAGCTGATGGGCAGGGGTCCAACATCACAGACCCCTGCCGATCAGCTGTTTTGGCATAGCTCCTGCTCGAGACATACCGTACACAGCTCCGTTTATTGCGTAGTTGACAGTGCCGCTTACTGCGGTACTACTCCCATTCTCTGCAATAGGAGCAGCACTGAATTAACTACCATTTTCTACTGCACCATGGATGGAGCTATATAGTTCCCGGAAGTGACTTCCAGGGCTAAAGCTACACAGAAACAGCTGATCGGTAGGGGATAGAATAGACCATCAATAGTAAAATCCTGCATGATCCCTTTAAGGATGCTTTTTACCACTTTTACCATGAATAGTTGTGTGTGGGGATCTACAATTAGGGGGTCTGGTTGGAAGACTGCACTAATTTAGGGGCTCAGGATTTTAATTTATTTAGAGGGTCTGTTTGGTGAGTCCCTATTTATATAGATGGTCGGTTCTGGGACCTGTATTGGCAATCGCCAGGAGAAGTTGTCATGGTGGTCTGGGTCAGATGAGGAAAGAGAGGAAATAGCATGTCTACAACCAGAGGAGACATCATCTGTATGTCATTGGATTTATTAAGGAATGGTCATCTCTCCTGACATGTCCCTGTAGCCCAGGTCTAGTTTACAACTGAATGTTAGCATTCCCCTTGACAAGAGGATGTGTCCCTACAAAAATTAATAACATCAGCATTGATTGGACACCATCAGTCTGTAGCAACACAGCCTTTTGACAAGGAAAATCATAACAGTGAGTTGTCAATGCTAGCACAGAAAGTTGGTAAGTCTATAGACATGATGTGGCAGAGCAGCATTGGTGAAGTCTAAGATTTGGGAACAGTCTAGGAACTGTGGTCTGCCTAATCCACTACTGTTAGGTCTGGGAGTGTTGGGGGACTAGTAAGGTTAGTAATGCTTCTTTATTTAGGGCTATATAGGGAGTATATTCTGGGGTTTTATATGCAATCATCAGGAGAAGTTGTCATGGTGGTCTGGGTCCGAAGGAGAAGAATAGGAAAGAGAATATCTACAATCAGGGAAGGCATCATCAGTAATTCACTGGGTTTAAGGAAGCTGTTGCCTCTTCTGATATGTCTGTTATAGTAAATAATTATACTCCACAGAAAAAATAATTCCATGTAGCCTAGGTGTATGACAAAGTCCTTCTGCCATTTAAATGGACACCAATACTATGGTAGTTTGGAGACCCATTTACAGACCTTGTATTGGGAGCCAGAAGTCTCTTGTAATGTTTCCGAGTCCAGTGGTAGCAGTCACACCTAAAATGTCCAAAAAGCCCCTCTGTCAGAGGATGGCAGCACCATAAATGGTCCATTTTTTCTCTGGTACCCAAGAGCTTCAACTTCTGCAATACTATTTCCATCTTAATAGGCTAAAAAGAGAGTTTAGCATTCTGCGTGGTCTATTAACTTTTCAAGTACTAACAATACTTGTCCAATGTCTACTATGAGGCTCCTATATTGGTGATTATGTATTTCTAGACAGTCTATACAAATAGTGGACCTTTGGTCATTATCCCTAACAAAAAGAATAGATGCATCCATTAACCACCTCCCGACCGCTGTACGCGTATATGCGTCCGGGAGGTGGTTGCTTTATTCCTCCTGGACGCATATACGCGTCTTCTCGCGAGACGCGAGATTTCCTGTGAACGCGCGCGCACAGGCGCGCGCGCTCACAGGAACGGAAGGTAAGCGAGTGGATCTCCAGCCTGCCAGCGGCGATCGTTCGCTGGCAGGCTGGAGATCCGAATTTTTTAACCCCTAACAGGTATATTAGACGCTGTTTTCATAACAGCGTCTAATATACCTCCTACCTGGTCCTCTGGTGGTCCCTTTTGTTAGGATCGACCACCAGAGGACTCAGGTAGGTCAGTACAGTCCCACCAAACACCACACTACACTACACTACACCCCCCCCCCCTCCCCCCGTCACTTATTAACCCCTTATAAACCCCTGATCACCCCATATAAACTCCCTGATCACCCCCCTGTCATTGATCACCGCCCTGTCATTGATCACCCCCCTGTGAGGCTCCGTTCAGACGTCCGCATGATTTTTACGGATCCGATCCATGTATCCATGGATCCGTAAAAATCATGCAGACGTCTGAATGGAGCCTTACAGGGGGGTGATCAATGACAGGCGGGTGATCACCCATATACACTCCCTGATCACCCCCTGTCATTGATCACCCCCCTGTCATTGATCACCCCCCTGTAAGGCTCCATTCAGACGTCCGCATGATTTTTACGGATCCGATCCATGTATCCATGGATCCGTAAAAAATCATGCGGATGTCTGAATGGAGCCTTACAGGGGGGGTGATCAGTGACAGGGGGGTGATCACCCTGATTACCCTGATCACCCCCTGTCATTGATAACCCCCCTGTAAGGCTCCATTCAGACGTCCGCATGCGTTCTGTGGATCCGATCCATGTATCCATGGATCCGTAAAAAATCATGCGGATGTCTGAATGGAGCCTTACAGGGGGGGTGATCAGTGACAGGGGGGTGATCACCCTGATTACCCTGATCACCCCCTGTCATTGATAACCCCCCTGTAAGGCTCCATTCAGACGTCCGCATGCGTTCTGTGGATCCGATCCATGTATCCATGGATCCGTAAAAAATCATGCAGATGTCTGAATGGAGCCTTACAGGGGGGGTGATCAGGGAGTCTATATGGGTGATCACCCCCCCCTGTCATTGATCACTCCCCCCCTGGTAAGGCTCCATTCAGCCATTTTTTTTGGCACAAGTTAGCGGAAATTTTTTGTTTGTTTTTGTTTTTGTTTTTTCTTACAAAGTCTCATATTCCACTAACTTGTGTCAAAAAATAAAATCTCACATGGACGCACCATACCCCTCACGGAATCCAAATGCGTAAACATTTTTAGACATTTATATTCCAGACTTCTTCTCACGCTTTAGGGCCCCTAAAAAGCCAGGGCAGTATAAATACCCCACATGTGACCCCATTTCGGAAAGAAGACACCCCAAGGTATTCCGTGAGGGGCATATTGAGTCCATGAAAGCTTGAAATTTTTGTCCTAAGTTAGCGGAAAGTGAGACTTTGTGAGAAAAAAAACAAAAAAAAATCAATATCCGCTAACTTATGCAAAAAAAAAATAATTCTAGGAACTCGCCATGCCCCTCATTGAATACCGTGGGGTGTCTTCTTTCCAAAGTGGGGTCACATGTGGGGTATTTATACTGCCCTGGCTTTTTAGGGGCCCGAAAGTGTGAGAAGAAGTCTGGGATCCAAATGTCTAAAAATGCCCTCCTAAAAGGAATTTGGGCCCCTTTGCGCATCTAGGCTGCAAAAAAGTGTCACACATGTGGTATCGCCATACTCAGGAGAAGTTGGGGAATGTGTTTTGGGGTGTCATTTTACATATACCCATGCTGGGTGAGAAAAATATCTTGGTCAAATGCCAACTTTGGATAAAAAAATGGGAAAAGTTGTCTTTTGCCAAGATATTTCTCTCACCCAGCATGGGTATATGTAAAATGACCCCCCAAAACACATTGCCCAACTTCTCCTGAGTACGGCGATACCAGATGTGTGACACTTTTTTGCAGCCAAGGTGGGCAAAGGGGCACCTTTCGGATTTCGCAGGCCATTTTTTACACATTTTGATTGCAAGGTACTTCTTACACATTTGGGCCCCTAAATTGCCAGGGCAGTATAACTACGCCACAAGTGACCCCATTTTGGAAAGAAGACACCCCAAGGTATTCCGTGGGGGGCACGGCGAGTTCCTAGAATTTTTTATTTTTTGTCACAATTTAGCGGAAAATGATGATTTTTCTTTTTTTTTCTTTTTTCCTTACAAAGTCTCATATTCCACTAACTTGCGACAAAAAATAAAAAATTCTAGGAACTCGCCATGCCCCTCACGGAATACCTTGGGGTGTCTTCTTTCCAAAATGGGGTCACTTGTGGGGTAGTTATACTGCCCTGGCAATTTAGGGGCCCAAATGTGTGAGAAGAACTTTGCAATCAAAATGTGTAAAAAATGCCCTGCAAAATCCGAAAGGTGCACTTTGGAATATGTGCCCCTTTGCCCACCTTGGCAGCAAAAAAGTGTGACACATCTGGTATCGCCGTACTCATAAGAAGTTGGGCAATGTGTTTTGGGGTGTCATTTTACATATACCCATGCTAGGTGAGAAAAATATCTTGGTCAAATGCCAACTTTGTATAAAAAAATGGGAAAAGTTGTCTTTTGCCAAGATATTTCTCTCACCCAGCATGGGTATATGTAAAATGACAGCCCAAAACACATTCCCCAACTTCTCCTGAGTACGGCGATACCAGATGTGTCACACTTTTTTGATGCCAAGGTGGGCAAAGGGGCACATATTCCAAAGTGCACCTTTCGGATTTCACCGGTCATTTTTTACAGATTTTGATTGCAAAGTACTTCTCACACATATGGGCCCCTAAATTGCCAGGGCAGTATAACTACGCCACAAGTGACCCCATTTTGGAAAGAAGACACCCCAAGGTATTCCGTGAGGGGCATGGCGAGTTCCTAGAATTTTTTATTTTTTGTCGCAAGTTAGTGGAATATGAGACTTTGTAAGGAAAAAAGAGAAAAAAAAAAAATCATAATTTTCCGCTAACTTGTGACAAAAAATAAAAAATTCTAGGAACTCGCCATGCCCCTCACGGAATACCTTGGGGTGTCTTCTTTCCAAAATGGGGTCACTTGTGGCGTAGTTATACTGCCCTGGCAATTTAGGGGCCCAAATGTGTGAGAAGTACCTTGCAATCAAAATGTGTAAAAAATGGCCTTCAAAATCTGAAAGGTGCACTTTGGAATATGTGCCCCTTTGCCCACCTTGGCTGCAAAAAAGTGTCACACATGTGGTATCGCCGTACTCAGGAGAAGTTGGGGAATGTGTTTTGGGGGGTCATTTTACATATACCCATGCTGGATGAGAGAAATATCTTGGCAAAAGACAACTTTTCCCATTTTTTTATACAAAGTTGGCATTTGACCAAGATATTTTTCTCACCCAGCATGGGTATATGTAAAATGACACCCCAAAACACATTCCCCAACTTCTCCTGAGTACGGCGATACCAGATGTGTCACACTTTTTTGCTGCCAAGGTGGGCAAAGGGGCGCATATTCCAAAGTGCACCTTTTGGATTTCACCGGTCATTTTTTACACATTTTGATTGCAAAGTTCTTCTCACACATTTGGGCCCCTAAATTGCCAGGGCAGTATAACTACCCCACAAGTGACCCCATTTTGGAAAGAAGACACCCCAAGGTATTCTGTGAGGGGCATGGTGAGTTCCTAGAATTTTTTATTTTTTGTCGCAAGTTAGTGGAATATGAGACTTTGTAAGAAAAAATAAATAAAAAAAAATCATCATCATTTTCCGCTAACTTGTGACAAAAAATAAAAAGTTCTATGAACTCACTATGCCCATCAGCGAATACCTTAGGGTGTCTACTTTCCGAAATGGGGTCATTTGTGGGGTTTTTCTACTGTTTGGGCATTGTAGAACCTCAGGAAACATGACAGGTGCTCAGAAAGTCAGAGCTGTTTCAAAAAGCGGAAATTCACATTTTTGTACCATAGTTTGTAAATGCTATAACTTTTACCCAAACCATTTTTTTTTTGCCCAAACATTTTTTTTTATCAAAGACATGTAGAACAATAAATTTGGCGAAAAATTTATATATGGATGTCGTTTTTTTTGCAAAATTTTACAGCTGAAAGTGAAAAATGTCATTTTTTTGCAAAAAAATCGTTACATTTTGATTAATAACAAAAAAAGTAAAAATGCCAGCAGCAATGAAATACCACCAAATGAAAGCTCTATTAGTGAGAAGAAAAGGAGGTAAAATTCATTTGGGTGGTAAGTTGCATGACCGAGCGATAAACGGTGAAAGTAGTGTAGTGCCGAAGTGTAAAAAGTGCTCTGGTCATGAAGGGGGTTTCACCTAGCGGGGCTGAAGTGGTTAAGTTTTTGACGTGTGTTGCCCATCCAGACAAAAGACGCTGGACTGGAAGCTAGCCACTTACATCAGTCTCTGAACCCAATGAAGCTCACAATCTAAGTTCCATATGTTATCCACTATATTTACTGGGATTGTACTGGACTTAATTATTGATGACCTATCTTCAGGATAGGTCATCATCAATATCTGATCTGTGATGTTTTGACTCCTGGCACCCCTGCTGTTCGGATATTGGAAAGGGGCGTAGTGCTCGGGCGAGGGTTGTGGTCTTCTCCTCAACCTGTGACCTCACATGCATCTGTGCATCTCAGATCCATTCAAGTGAATGGAGTTGAGCTGCAATATTAGGCAAACTCACTATACAATGTACAGCACTGCGTTTGGTACACTATGAAGACCTGATTGGTGGGGTACCGGTTGTTGGATCCCCACGGATCAGATATTTATAACCTATCCTGAGGATAGGCCATCAATATCTAAAGAGGTTGACTCATCTCACACATTACTAGCATATCGCTAGGATATGCCATCAATGTCAGATATATGCAGGTCCCACCTCTAGGAACCGTTCCTATCTCCAGAAAGGGGCCTCCCTCCATATCCTACCAATATGTCATCAATGTCTGAGATGAGACAACCCCTTTAATTCCTGAAAACTCCTTTAATTTCAGTAATTTATCCTATATGTTGTTTTTTTTTTTTTACAAGACTAGTAAAGTACATAAAAGAAGCCCGCATCAATACCTAGAGAACAAGCAAACTCTATACATGAATTTCTCTGGTCAGATTCAAGCCCATTGTTAACCATTGAGCCAACATGCTGCCCCCTAAGATGCAACAGAATCTAAAAAAGTATGCCATAACCTACATTATGAAATGATTGAACTTCTACCAGTAGGATGACTTCTCTAATATTAGTGATTTAGCCTTTGCCAACCAGTGTTTTTTGGAGAATTGACTTCTTAGGTGCTAACCCTAAACAATGATTTAGGCATCCAGGGTTGTCAGCACTTTCTATGTGTTTAGACTTTGCCACTGCGCTCAGGTCAAAGTGACAAACAGGCGATAATTTCCTCACCATTGTTGTTCAGGATGCACTTTGTCCATGTTATATTTAGTGCTACAAAAACACAACCCCTGATGTTGGTCGAAGACTTTTTCTTTGTGAACTGTGAAGAGGAGTCACCCAAAAAATGGACCTAAAACAAAACCCTCTGTGCTGGGTTGTTCAGCATAACATAACCAATCACTGATACTGTCATCGCATTGCCTTTCACCACCTAACTAAACACATGTGCACCAGTCACAGCATTAAAAAATGAATCCCGACGGCCTCATGTCCAAACATTTATCCCTCTGACCTTTGACCAAAGGAGACCACCAGTTGTCCTTCCTTGTATTGCTGTGATGACCTCTGGCTAAAGCTATATTCCAGAAGTACTACACTTATGACAATAGAGATGAGACATGAGATGAGACAGATCCACAGCTCTACCAGAACATACGAAAAGGAATTTTTTTTTTTCTCACAGAGTTTCTTCATGACATTTTCTAAAACTTTTCATATATTATATCGATAGTCACATGGTGATCACTCTACCTTATACAGTCGTGTTCAAAATAATAGCAGTGTGTTTAAAAAAGTGAATAAAGCTCAAATCCTTCTAATAGCTTCTATTTCCATACAGACAAATGTATTGGGAACACTACACATTCTATTCCAAATCAAAACATGAAGAAAAATATATCAAATTTGTGTTCCTCTAAAAAAAATTAAGAAAAGTGACTATTAGACTGTTCAAAAAAATAGCTGTGTTTGTATTCTTCTTTACAAACTCAAACATTCACTATATAAACTGAAAAATGCTTTAAGATTTTGCTTTCCTTTGAATCACTTAACTAATATTTAGTTGTATAACCGCTGTTTCTGAGAACTGCTGGACATCTGTGCTGCATGGAGTCAACCAACTTCGGGCCCCTGTGAGCAGGTATTCCAGCCCAGGATGATTGGACTACATTCAACAGTTCTCTATTTCTTGGTTTTGCCTCAGAAACTGCATTTTTGATGTCAACCCACAAGTTTTCTATTGGATTAAGATCCAGGGATTGGGCCGACCACCCCATAACGTCAATCTTGTTGGTCTGGAACCAATCAAGATGTTGCCCGTTTACTGGTGTGTTTGAGGTCGTTGTCTTGTTGGAACATCCATTTCAAGAGCATTTCCTCTTCAGCATAAGGTGGCATGACCTCTTCAAGTATCCTGATGGATTCAAACTGATCCCTGATCCCTGGTATGCGATAAATAGGCCCAAGTAGCATGAGAAACATCCCCATATCATGATGCTTGCGCCACCATGCTTCACTGTCTTCACAGTGCACTGTGGCTTGAATTCAGTGTTTAGGGGTCGCCTGACAAAATGTCTCCGGCCACTAGATCCAAAAAGAACAATCTTACTTTCATCAGTCCACAAAATGTCTCTTTAGGCCGTCAATGTGCTCTTTGGCAAATTGTAACCTCTTCAGCACATGTCTTTTTTTCAGCAGTGGGACTTTGCGGGGGCTTCTTGCAGATAGCTTGGCTGCACATGGGCGTCTTCTAATTGTAACAGTACTCACAGGTAACTCTGGACCTTCTTTGATCTTCCTGGAGCTGATTGTTGGCTGAGTCCTTGCCATTTTGGCTATTCTTCTATCCATTTGAATAGTAGTTTTTCACTTTCTTCCATGTCTTTTAGGATTTGGTTGCCATTGTAAAGCATTTGCGATCATTTTAGCTGAGCAGCCTATCATTTTCTGCACTTATTTATATGTTTTCCCCTCTCCAATCAACTTTTTAATTAAGGTACGCTGTTCTTCTGAACAATGTCTGGAACGACCCATTTTCCTCACAATTTCAGAGAGAAATGCACTGTAACCAGCATGTACAACATTTGCTGCCTTCCTTCCTTAAATAAGGGCCACCTGTTTTTCAAAGAATCAATGACCTCACTAATTGAACTCCACACTGCTATTATTTTGAACATGCCCCTTTCAATAAGTGATTGAATTACACACAATCAGCAGCATGCATGTCATGACTGTTGCATCTGTAGGATTTCTATTACTCTACTACACCTGCTAGTAATTTAGTAGAGGGGTAAATGTAGAAATAACCGTGCTTTCTAAAATCCCCCCAAAATTCTCAATATATGAGTGTTATCCTCTTGGATGCTTGGTTAGGCTTGTTCACATCTGTGCAAATTCTGGAAAAAATGGCAGAGAAAATAGCCTAGCTATTGTGCTATTTTGCCTAGTAAACCATGGACACTAGAGATGAACAAATTAATTCTAAATGAATGGGATTCGACCGAAATTTTGTAAAAATTTGAGGTGGACCCTAATCCGAATTTTTTGTAATTTGATTCAGGCAAATTTTGGAGAGAAAGAATAAACAAAATAAAATAAAGAAAGAAAATGAGACACAAAAGAAAAAAATGTTCTAGAAGACCTCAGAGGGTCATACATAAATGTTCAGACCAATTGGAGCACATTCAGTTAGGGTATAACTGATTCGGAAGTCAAATCCTTCTAATTTTGAATGATTCGCCCATCTCTCCATTGGGTTTCTGTCATGGTGTCTATCTCTGTAATGGACACCATCACAGAAACCCAATGGACCCTATTATAGCCAGTGGGTTGCCATTGGTGTCCATTATGTCAAGGATCTGGAATTTCCTTTGCTTTTGTTGTGCTCCTCCCAAGATACAACATATGTGAATGAAGCCTTATCTTGGTTTCCTACATGGTTGAAAAATGTTGGATAACCACCACTACTGGCAGTCATTACAGTATTGACCCCCACTGACGGGCACATAAATCAGCATCTTCCTGCATTTATATTATGCTGCCTACTGGAGCTGTAATTTGAAGCTTCTGGGAGATGATACAAAATATATAAGGGACCAGGAGGGGTGATTAGGTCGCCTTAGGCACAAGGGTCCAGGTGTGATCGCAGCATCTGCATTTCCTATTGTTATTCTCCTCTGTTCTTCCTGTCAGTGTCCAGTCTTCACTGTAGTTCTTGCATTTTATTCATGTACCAGGAACCTACAGATGAAGGATGCTACAGGTCCTGCCTAGATCCCCTAGGATCGTATCTGAAGTGAAGCTGTAGTGCCTAGACCTGGAGAACAGAAAGAGATAACGTAATATCTATAAATAAAACATGAATGGTTATTCAATTATGTATTATTCTTGGCGCTATCTTAGTTAATGAAATGGCTCTGGTAGAGCAGACGCATGATGATCATAGGCTCGTCGAACAGGGCGCACTTTATTTAACCTATCCACATGTGACTCCACGTCCAGTGACCAGCACTCGCCTCCCGCGTCTGGCGGTGACACCGTTGGTCAAAGCGACTCGAGTAAAACATATACGACATTCACCTGTCAACACAAAGCCGAAAGTGGTGTCCCCCGGCGAACACGTTGTATTTAGATTAAGCAGCAGAGGATGCAATTATGAATGGTCTATGGAGGCAATCAGTTATGCTCCTCTCAGGTCAGAAGAGGGTCAGGCTTATTATTCATGTGTACATCTAGTGAATCACTAGAAACCACCCCTCAGAAGATAATGCAATTTAAAACTCATTTGTAACTTCACAAGAGAAAAAAATACACCCCTCATCACCTTATATCTGTTTAATTTTCTAGCTTTCTGTAGTAATTAGAAGAAGCATTCCAATAATAGAATTGACGTATAGATCAAATTAGGTTTAACCCCTTACCTGGCAGGGCACTGTATTCCAATTACATTAAAACCTGCAAGGTCAGATACGCAAACATTAAAACAGAGCAAAATATACTTAATGTGAGGTTTTTATTTGTCAAATTACTATTATAAGATTTTTTGTTGTTTTGTTAATATATATATATATGTAAATGCAGTACTGCAAATGGCCACTAGAGGCTGTATACATTAAAGGAGTTTTCCAACTCCCAAATATTATTAATTGTATTATTATTATATTTTTTTTACAAACAGTTGATAATTGTATAAAACAACAAAAACAATAATACTCACATTGCCAGTCCTCTGTTGCTTCATTGCCAATGCTTCCCCGGTTCCCCACCCAACCGGTCTTGGTTGAATAGAGCTCCAGTGATAGTGACACAACATGTGATAACTGCAGCCAGTCACCGCCTGCATCAATGATCTGAGTGGTGTTAAGTAGTGTTGATTGAGCACCAAAGTGCTCGGGTGCTCGAGTAGAATACTTTGGGATGCTCGGGTGCTCAGCAGAGCACCCGAGCACAGTGGAAGTCAATGGAAGATCCAGAGCATTAAACCAGGCACCGCCTGCTCTAAAGAGGGGAGGGTGTCTGGTTAATAGGAAAAGGTCAGAAATTGATGGAAACACCACCGAAATCGTTTGGGAACAGCATAGTGAGGATGTCTCTATGCATCTTGGACTCCCAGGTCGCTGCTGGGGATGATGTTGTCTGAGTAGTACGCCACTTTTACAGACTGACAATAATACGCCCAAAACCTAAGATAAAATCGATTTTAGAGGAAGAATTGTTAGGAAACATTCTTTCCTGTATATTTACTTGTATATAAAGTGCAAGTGCTGCCAATAATTACAAGGAAGAGGCACTCCGATACATCCTGTATATCACATAAAGGAGGGCCTCATTCACATTGTGGTACAATTGTTCAGGTAGTGGGACTCCTAAACTCATAAAGCCTATGTACTAAGAGAAAGGGCTGCCAAAAATTGCAAGGAACCGGCACTCCAATACACCCTTTATTACACATAAAGGAGGGCATCATACACACCCTTGAAAAATTATGATTGATGGCATGCTGATGACCCTCAAAAATATTAGGAGCAAGGGCCTTCTCGTGACCCTCTAAAACATTACGGGTGAGGGTCTGCTGAAGAGCTGCCATCTAAAACATTAAGGGTGAGGGCCTGCTGCTGAGCTGACCATCGGAAAAAGTATGGTTGAGGGTCTGCTGCTGAGCTGACTCTCTAAAACATTAGGGGCGAGTGCCTGCATGCTAATCTGACCATCGAAAACATTAGGAGCGAGGGCAGCCAAATAAGCATGTTGATATGATGGAGGAGGAGGAGAGCGAGAAAAGGAAGATTGAACCATATACCGTAAAACCCACGTCTAAAGTGACTTTATGTTCAACCGCTTTCCTCTGGTGGAGTAGAGAAGTTAGGGGCAATCCAGGCCTTGTTCATTTTTATAAGAGTCAACCTTTCAGCATTTTCAGTTGACAGGAGGATGCGCTTATCAGTTATTATGCCCCCAGTAGCTGGTGGCAGGGCAGGCCAGCACCTCCAAGGCGTAGAGCGCCAGTTTGTGCCACGTGTCCAGCTCGGACATCCAATAGTTGTAAGGCACAGAGGAACCATTGATGACACTGACACGGTCTGCTATGTACTCCTTCACCATCTTCCAAAACTTTTCTCTCCTTGTGACACTAGGCCGTGCATCAGGTTGAGGGTGCTGGCGGGGTGTCATGAAACTGTCCCAGGCCTTGGAGAGTGTTGCCCTTGCCTCTGTTGGAACTGCTGTGTGTTCCCCTCATCTCCCCTACTCGGTTGCCCAAGGAACTACGTACTCTGCTGCCAGCGTTTTCAGCTGGACATTTTTGGAGCAATTTTTCCACAAGGACCTTCTGGTATTGCACCATTTTGTTCGTCCTCTCCACCACAGGAATGAGAGATTAGAAGTTCTCTTTGTAGCGGGGGTCGAGAAGGGTGAATAACCAGTTATCGGTTTTGGCCAAAATGCATAGAACGCGAGGGTCACGGGAAAAGCAGCCTAACATAAAGTCAGCCATGTGTGCCAGAGTCCCAACAGACAAGACTTCGCTGTCCTTGTTAGGTGGATGAGTCTCAATCTCCTCATCCTCATGCTCCTCTTTGGCCCATCCACGCTGAACAGATGGAATAAACCTGCTGCAGGTACTTCCCTCTGTAGCAAAGGCAACCGTCTCCTGCTCCTCCTCTTCATCATCCAATTCTCGCTGAGAAGACGAACTGAGGGTGGTCTGGCTATCACCATGTGTACTGTCTTCCCCCATTTCCACCTATTCCACATGCAAAGCGTCCGCCTTCATTGAGAGCAGCGAGCATTTCAGTAGACACAGACGTGGGATGGTTACGCTGATAATAGCAGCATCGCTGCTCACCATCTGTGTTGATTCCTCAAAGTTGAGTAAAACCTCACAGAGGTCAGACATCCATGCCCACTCGTCGCTTGTGAAGAGCAGAAGCTGACTGGAAAGGCGACGACCATGTTGCAGCTAGTATTCCACTACTGCCCTCTGCTGCTCACAAAGCCTGGCCAACATGTGGAACATGGAGATCCAGCGAGTGCTCACGTCGCACAAAAGTCGGTGAGCTAGCAATTGCAAGCGCTGCTGCAGCATTGCCAGATGGCAGCAGCTGTAGATGACTTTCGGAAATGGGCACAAACGTGGCTCACCTTCACCAGTAGCTCAGGCAAATTGGGGTAGGTTTTGAGAAACCGCTGAACCACTAAGTTGAACACCTGGGCTAGGCATGGGATGTGTGTGAGCTTGCCGAGCTCCAAAGCCGCCACTAAGTTACGGCCATTATCAGACACCACCATGCCTGGTTCTAGGTTGAGTGGCAAGAGCCACAGCTCAGTCTGGTCCCTTATCCCCTGCTACAGCTCTGCGACGGTGTGCTGTTTGTCACCTAAACATATTCGTTTTTAGCACGGCCTGTTGCCACTTCCCCACTGCAGTGCTACACTGCTTCCAGCTACTGACTGATAGCTGACTGGTTGTAAGACACTCTCCTGTTCCGCAATCCACTGGGGCCCCCAGGGGTGCTCGTGGGGCTTGGCCTGCGGGGGACCCCGTTGGAGTATTGGGACAGGTCACGCATGTGCCTGGGGAGTCTTTGATTCCGAGTCCTTTGCGGGCAGATGCGGTAGTGCGTCCTGCATGGTCGCCGGAGGGGAAGACGCCGGGGTCTCGAAGGCACATTGCCTGGACTAGTGGCGGCACGTAGCGGCCGGTCCTATCTCTGGTATTCACCTGCGGGTTCCGTTCCGACGCGATTGTATATTCATACTGGGCCGCTCGAGCGTCCACGTGCACGCTCGAGAGGAGGTTCGCAAAAGGATACGCGGCCGAACGTACATGCA
Organism: Bufo gargarizans; assembly: GCF_014858855.1. Taxonomy (NCBI): domain Eukaryota; kingdom Metazoa; phylum Chordata; class Amphibia; order Anura; family Bufonidae; genus Bufo; species Bufo gargarizans. Next base: position 172,244,933 of record NC_058087.1, on the reverse strand, counting down.
TCTTATTCGCTATGCCGGCCACTGACGGGGAAAATAACTGTACGTAAATTCTAGAAGATTAGAGGGCAGGCATGGATTAAGTGACTAAGGACCAGCCTAGGCCGCACAAGTGTCAGGGATTGGAATCATTATTTGACCTATGAGAAATAGACTCATTGTACTTTGTGATTGGCTAGCGGGTACTTAAAAGGTGGATCTCCCTGGCTGGTCAGTGCCCACTGTTCTTTAGACAATCCAGGTGTATGTTGCAGTTTATATTCTCCCAGACTTACCTGTGCATGACCTCTGCCTTCCTCGATTTATCTCTAGAGACAGCCTCTGGATACCTCATCTTTGCTGAACAGTTTGTCTCGTGTATGACCTTGGATCGAACCCTGGAAATCTTGAAGTCTCATCCCTAGGTACCACATTACACGGACTAATACTGCGCATAAGAACTTTGGCCTGGTCACTAGCTGTCCCCTTGGTGTTTCCCTGCACAGGTTATTATTCGGGTTGGAGGAGGAGGAGGTGGGGGGGTTGTGGAGGAGGAGGTGGAGGAGGAGAAGGGGGGGGGGGTTGCAGCCACTAATGTAGGTGGTGGCGGAAATCCTGATTGAAGTAGGGCCCACAATCCTTGGCGTCGGTAGCACCTGTGCCATTCCAGGGTACGACTCGCTCCCGGCCCCCACAACGTTCACTCAGTGTGCCGTCAGGGAAATGTAGTGTTCCTGGCCACAAGCATTTGTCCATGTGTCAGTGGTTAAGTGGACCTTCCCAATAACTGCGTTGGTCAGGACACAGGTGCGTCTTGGACAGGTGATTGGCTAGCACGGGATTGTCCAACACAGGAGAAGAGGAGGCAGTGGTGTGACCCACAGACACTGGTTGTGGACCCAGGCGTTCGGCCCACCTATTAGGGTGCTTTGATGCCATGTGGCGGATCATACTGCTGGTGGTGAGGTTTCCTATTGTTCACGCCCCTGCTCATTTTGGGACGGCACAGGTTGCAAATTACAATTCTTTTAACTTCTGCACTTTCCTCCAAAAAGCGCCAGACTGCGAACACCTACCCCTTGGCAAGGGAGATTGCCACAAGAGGGTGCTCTGGGGAACAGTTGCGGGCCTGTTTGGTGTGGCCCGCCTTCTCCCTTTTGCCACCCCACTGCCTCTTCCAGCCTGTTGCGGTGCTGCAGATCCCTTCCCCTCTGTACTGCTGTCCTCGCTCGGCTTGCCACCTTCCTAGATTGGGTCAGTGATTTCATCGTCCACCACCTCCTCTTCCACTTCCTCACTCTGCTCATCCTCCTGACTTGTTGACCTAACAACAACCTCACTTATTGAGAACTGTGTCTCATTCTCATTATCAACCTCTTGAGACACTAATTGTCGTTGACTTATTGGCAACTGTGTCTCATCATCATCATCATCCACCTCGTGAAACACTAATTGCCGTTCCCCACCATCATCTTCTTGTGACCGTGGATGCTCAAGAGTTTAGGCATCGGTGCACATGATCTCCTCATGTCCCTCTTCAAGCGGACTTGGCTAGAGGCCTAAATCAAGGAATGGCAATGAAAAGAGCTCCTCAGTAATATCAGTGTGTGATCACTTGTTTGGCAAGACTCTCCATGATGGGAGGAAGGAGGATCAGGATGAGGATTCTGTTGACCAGACTCTTGGCTACTGAGACTGGACTTTGTGGAAGACAGGGTGGTGCTTAACCGACTGGAAGCATTATATGCTGCAATCCAACCGACCACCTGGTCGCACTGGTGTGACTTAGAGAGTGGTGTCTTCGCCGCCCTGCAAACTGGGACATGAAGGTAGGTATCGTGCACCATCAGCATCACAGCCACTTCCCTGTCCCTTACTGCTCGCCTTCTGCATATTAAATGGTATATATGCTTGCAAGTATGTCACACGTACAGTAGCGCAGGTTTTGTATGTGTATGCGCAAATAAATTAAACTGAATGTCACTGATATTTAGGATGTGCAAACGTTATACAGGAGATGTAGCACAGTAATGTCGCTGTGACCAGCGGCTAATAAAAAATTTCAGGGAATGTCACAGCTATTTGGGATGTGCAAACGTTATGCAGGAGATGCAGGTAATTTCGCTATCGTCAGCAGCGAAACAATTAGACTAAATGTCACAGATATTTATGATGCGCAAACGTTATACAGTAGATGCAGCGCAGGTAATGTCGCTGCTGTCACCAGCGGCTAATAAAAAATTACAGGGAATATCACTGATATTTATGATGCGCAAACGTTACACCTGTAGCGCAGGTAATGTAAGTCCACAGCGGACAACGTCTACGACAAAAGTACACTGGATGTCACAGATATTTTTAGTATGCGCACACGTGAAAGAGGAGATGTAGCGCAGATAATGTCGCTGTCTGCAGCGTCTACGGAAAAAGTACACTGGATGTCACAGATATTTTTAGGATGCGCAAACGTTATACAGGAGATGTAGCGCAGATAATGTCACTGTCCGCAGCATCTATGGAAAAAGTATACTGGATGTCACGGTCATATTGTTGTTTGACCGTGACGCGGTTGCCATGCAGACTCGTTGCTGGTGGCAACGTGTAGTTTTTGGTTTGCACATGCAATTCCCCTTTTAGGTGTGCCTCCCTGCTGTTTGGTGAGCAAGGGTTTAATCTTCTAGCTAGTGGGGATTATGGTGTGTCCTGGGTGTGGCCGCAAGCGTGTTATATACCTGTGGCTTGCAGGCTGGGGGCAGTTGTTCTACAGCCTTGTTTGGTGATGGAGCCCAGTCCTTGAGGGCCACCTTATTGGACATACAATTGTCTTGGTGTTCTTACCTGCCGACTTTTTTGCTGCATATGGTCTTTTCCTTTCCCAGCTGCTAGGCCATTTGAGACTGACTCCTGTTCATACGTCTCTGAGAAGAACAGGTCGTCTCTCCCTTGCTCCTATGTGAGGGATTATAAGGGCGACTCAGGGCCATAGGTATCCTGGTATGAGCCGTCCTACCATCCAGGTCCGCTCATACGGTGAGGAGTTAGGGTGAGGATTAGGGACGCTTTAGGAGGTGACCTGCATCCTGATTCCGGCGTCCTGGCCTAGCTGCTTCCTCGTTATACTTGAAATTGTACGGTGTGGGGTTTCCCCCACCCCCCAACCTGATAGTATGTCCTACAAGGTGGCCCTCAAGGACTGGGCAGATAGCACACTCTGGACTAAAGCCGATCTCCAGCACCAACAGCTGAAGTACACCTGACTCCAGCCAGGAAGCCACAGGAGATAAAACCCAAGTGACCACACCCAGTCAGGGAGTTAACCCTTCCAGCACCAGCCAGAAGAAGGCTACAACTTAAAGGGGAAGTGCACACACCAGCCACTAGCAACAGCTGCCACCACGTTGCCACTAGCAACAGCATGCGTGGCAACCATGTCACGGCGCACACAGCCAAAGCCGAGACACTGCCACTACATGCCTTAACAGCACCACGTTGCCACCGGCAACCGCAAGCATGGCACAAGTGTCACGGTGCACACAGCAAAGGCCGTGACAGTCGCTGTCACCAGCGGCCAAAACATTAAACTGAATTTCACTGATATTTATGATGCGCAAACGTTATACAGGAGATGTAGCGCAGGTAATGTAACTCCGCAGCGGACGTCTACGGAAAAAGTACACTGGATGTCACAGATATTTTTAGTATACTCACACGTGTAAGAGGAGATGTAGCGCAGATAATGTCACTGTCCGCAGCGTCTACGGAAAAAGTATACTGGATGTCACAGATATTTTTAGGATGCGCAAATGTTATACAGGAGATGTAGCGCAGATAATGTCACTGTCCGCAGCAGAAACCGTCTATGGGAAAAGTACACTGGATGTCACAGATATTGTTAGGCTGCGCACACGTTACACAGGAGATATTGTCGCTGTCTGTAGCGGCCAAACAATTGCAAGCTATTTAGAGCAGGTTGCGCAAAAAATATATATTGCTGCCAGATACAACAATAGTCCTTAAAAGGACTTCTGGGTCTCTAATACCAACCCTGCCTAACACAAAAATACAATTAAATTCCCTACACTATCTGTCCCTTCTACAGCACAGCTCTCCCTGACTAAGACTGGCCGAACCACGTGTCATCGGGTGCTTTATAGCACCCGATGACGCGTTTCGGCCAGCCAATCACTGTAATGCGAGTAACCAACATGGCTACTGGCATTACAGTGAGTGGCAGTACTTACCTGCACGTTTATTGGCTGCTTAGCAGCCAACAAACGTGCGGAGAGGAGACTCAAGCATCGCGCTCGAGCACACTGGTGTTGAAGCAGCATGCTCGATCAACACTAGTGTTGAGATGTCACCTCTACAACCATGGGACTGGCTGCAGCGGTCATGAGTAAACAGCACTGGTATTGCTAGAGCCTGGTGGACCAGGGATGCATCAACATGGGTCCAACAAGGGAGTTGTGAGATAAGTATTGCTCTTTTTTATTATTTTTATTATCAGCTGTTTTTAAAAAATATGTGGGGTTGGACAACCCCTTTAACACCATGAACATATTGTGTATTTGTATAATACACTGCATCTATAGGAATATTTTATATGGTATATAATATATATACAAAATTGGACTATAGTAATGGTTCCCAAACTTCTTAAGGCCAAGAAACCCCAAAGCAGCTATAGACCCCCAGGCAACCTGTAGTAAGTATGAACAATATTTGGCCCACTCCCTTGTATAGGGTACAGCCCAAATATCCTCCCAGGTAAGAGAATTAAAATTTTGCAATTGGCCTTTTCATAGGTGGCATGGATTCACCAAACCCTATACGTTATATTTTTGCCCATATACCTGTTTTTCAATTGAGCACTTTCTTTCCCCTGTTGTCAGCATCAGTGCATCCAGGCAGGATGTTTACATGCAGAACATCCTGTTTTCATCAGCTTTCTGCTGGGTTTTATAACCAACCCCAACATGTTTTGCTTTGTAATGTTTCACAGGGCTTGCTCTGCCTAACTAACATGGAGAGGAGAGGTGTAGGGGCAGAACTACTGCAGGGTTAAAAAAAAGTGTGGCAAAAAACATTACAGAGTAAAGTATCCTGGGATTCTTTAGTAAACCTCAGGAAAACAGGAAGTTCTGCATGTAAACATCATGCCAGGATGCACTGATGCTGAGGACAGGGGAGGGATAGTGCTGGCATGAATAAAGCTATATGGATCAAAAATATGAAGTGGTTAGGGTACTCTGAGCAGATAAAAACATTTCAATATGGGACCAGAGAATCTCTTTAAGGAAAAAAGCTAGTGAAAAGCTCATCTCATGGGTGATGGAAGCCACTGTTAAAAAGACATCAGTCACAAGCTTATTTTAGTGTATATGTACAGGGGCATATACACTAAACAGAGACAAAAAACAAACTCTGAACATAACAGGAATATATGATAGCTTCTATACAATTTTTTGGTGTATAAAAAGCACCTTCTTGCATAAAATGTTGCAACTTTTTGATGGTTCACACAGCACTTACCACTTTTCTTAATAGTGGGCAATATATGGACAGGGGGCATGGCTTATGGAGCCCAACAGAGCTACTTCTGTGTATGCCAGAAAATTGGAGTGATGTGCACCTGAAATGTCCATGCATAGATTTCAGTGCCTATGGGTGATGCACCAAAATTATTAAGGGGCACATATTACACCAGCACAGCATCTGATTAAGGGTGGCATACCACATGCATGTCTTAATAAATAGGCCTCATTTTCTATATCTCTGCAGTGAGCTCCCTCTAGTGGTGCCTGCAGGCATACAGAATATTATCATGTATCTCCATGACTATACAGAAGATTTAGAGCTTTTTATTATTAGGCAAAATCTAAATACATTAAGGAATGTACCTAGGAAAAAGAGCTTATATTCACTGTAAATTTAGGGGGCCAAATATAGATGGGTCTGGGGTACTGTATGATCAGTACAATAATAGGCAATAATACTAGCTGGTCTTTGTTCACTGGTTTTTCTTTAGTTCCTCAAAACCATGATTTGTTTAACATAGACTGGCGCAGTTCTTCATTTATCAGAAATTCAATTAGTAGCAATCGTCTTTATTAATTTTATAGGAATTATTAGCGGCGGAAGTTGAAGAATGGAATTCTGAAGCCATTTCTTATGAAGCTGCCTTGGGCTAGAAATGCTTTGTCACCAGGATATTAATGAGATGCCTCAAGGTGCAAATGATATTTTAATAGGTGTTACCTAACGAGACTGCCCCTCATACACAGTCACACATTAACTTGCACGTTTCCCGAAGATTTTACCCCTTGTTACAATCAGTTATTAGAATGTATGAACACTGGCTTTGACACTTTAATAAAGTATCAGCCATCATCAATTTAAGATTTAATAAAAATAAAATTAAAAATGTATTACAATTCGCCCGCGTTATGTTTAAAGTACAATTTTCACAAATTTTTAAATGAGATTTCCCTTTCAAAATGATTGCTAGTTCTAAGGGTTGGATGTTGAGAGAGGGCATGGCGTGGAATTATGAGTTTGCACAGACGGCAGAAGAATATGGAATTATGGCAGCTGAAGGAGGTGAAATAGAATAATAATTAGATTCTAAAAGAAGTGTAAAAGGAGAGCGAAAGAAAGAGCAAAAGTTATCATAAAGGGGATTTTATCATATGGTTTGAACTATTGAGGACTAGTGATATGTGAATTTTTTTAAATTTGATTTGAGTCTGACCCGAATAGAAAGCGATTTGGCTACCTGGAAAAGTCTTTCTCTCTCTCTTTTTCTTTCTTTCTCTCTTCTTCTTGTTTCAGTAGAATCCAAACTTTTTGAAAAACTTTGGTTGAATTAACAAATTTTAAAATCTATAACTAAACATAACGATGTTACGATAAGAATAATAAAGAACTAGTACTGTAGTGTTTAGTGAAAGATACAAAGTAATATGATATACCAAAGCATAGACATCCAAAGCATCTGGAAATTGAACAACCCCTGCTTAAAATAAACCCACCCTAGAGGGCCTAGTTTTACTACAGCAAAAGAGTGGGATGGTCATATGGTCTAACAGTGCATTATGGAAGCTACAACCACTTTTACCATTAGTAATAGAGAATAAAGTCTTAGTTGGTCCAAAATATGAAACTATTTTTAATTCTTACATCGTTCACAGCAATCTGGCAAACATAGGTTTCAGCTTTTTTCAAAAATGGTCCCAAAGTTCATGATGATCACAAATGTGAGAATTTGTATTTTAAATAACAAGAAAGAGCATAGAAAGTACATTAGTCATGCTAAACTTAAAGTGGTTTTCCGGGTGTTTGTTGTTAATGACCTATCCTCAATAGCCAATAGCCCAATCAGCTATTTCAAGAGGTCACAGCACTCTAGTGAGTACTGCAGTCCCCTCCTAGGTCAGTGACACTAGTTACATGGCCTAGGCGCAGCTCGATCTCATTCAAGTGAATGTGCTGAGCCACTATCTAATGTATGGCTATAGGTCATCAATGTTAAACACCTGGAAAACCCCTCTAAGCTAAAATCTTTTGAGGGTTGGGTTGTTTGGGCTTTGGAAAGTCTAATCCAGAAAAAGGATTACAGTCTAGGATGGACCCCTGAAAAATAATCTTCTAAATTGTAGCAAGATCATAAATCAATCATTGAAGGTGAGTTCTTTAAAAACAGAACTTCTCAAAGTAATTTTACTAGCAGGATCATGGCTAAGACTAAGACTTAAATATACACCATATGGTCAAAAGTATGTAGGCCCAAAAACATTCCAACCAAATCTTATTGAATACCTTATTTTAAATCCATTGCCAGTTGTTTTGACATTCCATTCTACTCTTCATGGAATGATTAACACTAGATTTTGAAGATTTGCTTTTACTTGGTCTCAAGAACATCACTGAGGTTAGGCTCTGATGTAGGAAGGTAAGACCCATTTTCCAAATATCATTCCAGTTGTTTCCAAAGGTGTTCCAAAGGGTTGCGATCTATGCTTTGTGGAGTCCAGTCATGTTCTTCTAAGAGAGCCTAGCGAGTGGTGGACTTTGCTGAAGTAGGATTTCCAGGTCGCAGTGCCCAAAATAATCACAAATTGGTAGAGGTAGTGCTTTTGCAGTAGTAGAGTAGTTAGGAACAGAGCCAACATAATCACCAGGACAGCCATCATTATGCAACAGGTCAGAGGACTAGGCAGCGCCATATTCAGGAATGGAGCTAAAGATCAGGAGTCAGGAGTAGAGCAACAGGTACCAGACAAACAATCCCAAGGCGAAATAAAGGCAATGGTATGAACCTCTAACAGCAGGCAAGACATGACAAAATGATTCACCTTTAAATAGGCCATCCGGTCTCACATTATCTTTGACCTTAGCATCCTGATGTCACCATGTAGCTGGAGCAGGAGAGCAAGAGTCCGATCCAGCAGGATGGCAGACGAAGATGGCAGGCAAAATCACAGAGGAGGAAGCTTGTGGTTGCCTACAGCAGGAACTGGACAAGGTCATTCCCAGAAGCCATGGCTGATCTCTGCAACTGGGCAAGTTGAGTTAAGTGCATCATTATAGCGTCTATATACAGTATATTAGGAGCGCTGTTAGTCCTGTCTTATTTCACAGCCTATTTAGAAAGAATAATGAAACATATAAAAATATACCTGTGTAAAATTTTTATTTTATGTAACAAAAATGAAAATAAAAACTGACTATAAATGGAGAGCAGTAGGAGAATACAGATTCTAGACAGCAGAGAGAATACCGCTCTGTGTAGCACATGGAAGAGGAACCAGCCTATGTGGCTAATTTCCTTTCCTCCTAATTACTATAATATGTTGCAGTTTTTGACAACCTGTCTTCTGCTGCATCTCCTTCTCACAAGCTGCTGCACAACGAAAAGCTGCAAATTGTAAAATTGTGCAAATAACACTCAGGGCATTTGCATAAAAATTGGTTGCAAAAACCAATTAGCACTTCATTAATAATCAATGAAGTGGCAATTTACACATTGCCCAAAAGCAAATTGTAAATTCAATTTTGCGTATAATTGAGAATTGGGTGCCATTTATATACAGCTGCTTGAAATGACCTGAGCAGCACATATTAGTTTCAAAAAACACAAACTCTCAGGGAAAAAAAATCTAAAAACTCAGACATAGAAGATTGTCTGGCGAGATTCTTTCTTCGCCCTGTAGATTTATATACCGTTTAAAAAAAATCATATTCTGAAACGAAAAGGTTGTCTTTGCTCTTACATTCGTTGAGGAGAACCTTGTAGCTGCCATCTTTCATGACGTAGATCAGGGATGACCAACCTGCGGCTGTCCAGCTGTTGCAAAACTACAACTCCCAGCATGCCCAGACTGTCTATAGCTATTAGCCTACAGAAGGGCATGGTGGGAATTGTAGTTTTACAACAGCTGGAGAGCAACAGGTTGACGTAGCTCATACAGAAGCTAGAAGCACATGGCCACCAGCTAGAAGACAATACATGAAAGTAATATAGCTAGGTTTCCGCCATATTTTCATCAAGGTCTACTAATTAGCTGTGCTTTGTGGGATACATAGATAAAGGAGTAGGGTTATTTGGAAATGGGGAAATGTCATAGTGGATCAGGGAGTGGTTTAAAGTGGATATTGGTGGCATATTGCTAGGATATACCATCAATGTCAGATAGGATTGGGTTATAGAGGAGATACCCATACCTATCTCCAAAACGGGGCCACTGAGGTAAATGGAGAACAGCCACACATGTGTGGCCATCCCCCTTTCACCATTATGACAGTTCGGAAAATAGCTGAGCACAAGCGATAGGCCATCAATGTCCCAGATGGGCCAAACCCTTTAAGGCAATCAGGTTTATCTGTTCAAGTCACCTTTGATCAGGGGTGTTGTGAGTAGTTTACTGTCTGGTGGTGCACAAAGATACCATAGCTAAGGCACATCACACCAGCCACATTACTCCCTATGCCCAAGAAGGCTAAGTGGTGGGCTTCTTCTTGGAGTGTACTGGGGAGGCTGTCTCATAATCCCTTAGGCCAGTGGCCCCCAACCTTTTTTGCACCAAGGACCAGTTTCATGCAAGACAATTTTCCTAGGGATCGGGTGGGGGGGGGGGGAGAAGGAGGGGGTTCTGGGGTGGGGCTTAGGGGGTGCTAGTCGGCGCTGACTGATTCACACGCATAACAAAACACAAGGTACATATTAAAATATATAACACTATATAACGACTAGGAGAACATAAAGAAAAAAATATTTTCCATTACACCTCAGGTCAGACCATCAATCAGACCCCCAATGTTAATCAGACCTCTGCTGACAGCCCTAATCAGACCCCAATGTCAATCAGACCTCAGATCAGACCCCCAATGCCTCAGATCAACCCCCCAACCTTTAGCCATCTATCAGCCCCCATGTCAGCCATCAGCCCTTATGTCAGCCATCAGCCCCCATGTCAGCTGGCCATCAGCCCCCCATGTCAGCCATCAGCCCCCATGTCAGCCATCAGCCCCTATGTCAGCCATCAGCCTCTATGTCAGCCATCAGCCCCCATGTCAGCCCACAGCCTTTATGTCAGCCATCAGCCCTCATGTCAGCCTTAAGCCCTTATGTCAGCCATCAGCCCCCATGTCAGCCAGCCATTAGCCCCCATGTCAGCCAGCCATTAGCCCCCATGTCAGCCATCAGCCCCCATGTAATCCATTAGCCCCCATGTCAGCCATAAGCCCCCATGTCAGCCATAAGACCCCTATGTCATCCCCCAACCCTTATGTCAGCCATCAGCCATATGTCAGCCATCAGCCCCCCATGTCAGCCATCAGCCATATGTCAGCCATCAGCCCCCCATGTCAGCCATCAGCCCTCATGTCAGCCATCAGCCCCCCATGTCAGCCATCAGCCCTCATATCAGCCATCAGCCCCCCATGTCAGCCATCAGCCCTCATATCAGTCATCAGCCCCCAATGTCAGCCCCCAGCCCTCATGTCAGCCATATGTCAGCCATCAGCCCTCGTGTCAGCCATAAGCTCTTATGCCAGCCCCCAACTAGTGATACATATGTAGTGAGACATACATACATCTTGTAGCTGTGCCTGGTCGCAGTTTAGTCTCATTCAGTCTGCAAGAGTCTACTATTGCTACTTAAAGAGCACCTGCAAGCAGGATCGACCCTATCAAACCAGAAATATTGCCTGATAGGGTTGACCATGCTGATTTTATACCGGTCTTGTGAAAAAAGTTATTCTTTATGCAAATTAGGGTTTTAGTGCCCTGAGGGGCGGGGTCTAGCTATTCAGTGCACCTCAACTTTCTAGTGCTGGTCATGTCCTCAGTACACTGTAGCCCTCATTAGCAGGGCTGGGACAAGGTCCACCACCAACAGAGGCTGAGCTGCCCAAGTGCGCCCCCCCCCCCCATCTACCCCACTAGACATTTAGATGTTATTTTTTTCCTGCAGCTCTAATGCTCTGATGATCACTGATCAGTAGATGACCCCCGGGGCGTTCCTTGTAATTTTACCCCATCCAGAACCTCATCAGACCTCAGATCAGACGGAAAAGAATATTATCTTTATTTAAAAACTATCTTACTTCACTTCAGGGCAGACTCTCACGCTCTATCCCTGCTGGGGCCTGGGCTGGGTCGTGACACAGTGCTGTGCTGCTGCCTGCTGCTGCTCCTGGTCTCCAGAGGAGCGTCAGGTCAAAGCGCGCGCTGTACGCAGCCAGTCAGGCAAGCGACTGAGCAGAGACCAGAGCAGCGGAGCGGCCAAGCCAGGAGGCGGAGCGGGGAGGGAGCACGTAAGTCAGTGCCAAGTGCTGACTACTCCCTCAATCCTCCAGCGCGGCCGGCAGCCCGGCAGGCGCGGCTGCGACAGCAGCGACGCGGTCAGTGGCCTGCCTGCCGCCCAGAGGCTGGAGCCTCCCCAGCCTCTGTGTCAGCCCGGCCCTGCTCATTGGCATAAAGAATCAAAGCTTTTTGTTGGGTGGGGGGGGGTTGTTGCAAGTGTTTTTCAGAAGACAGGTATCATTTTAATCAGCAGAATTAACCCTACCAGGTAATATGCCTAGATGAATACAGTTGATCCTGCTGAAAGGTGCTCTTTCAGCAATGAAAATAATTAATACAGAAAGTATAATGGAAAATTGTATACCTTTTTATAATAATAATAATCTTCGTCCAAACCTTTAACTAATGCGACCATTGCAAGTGCTCCTAAGGCCACATGCACACGGCTGTTGCCTGGCCATGGCCATATTGCGGCCTGCAAACGGCCGAGTGCTCCCCTCATCACGCATGCGGACTCATTCACTTGAATGTTCACTTGAATAGTGTTTCTGTCCGTGCCTCCGCACATATTCTATTTTTTTGTGGTGCGGACGTCACGGACCCTTTCAAGTTAAATGGGTCTCGATCCGTCCCTGCCGCTGCAGGGTCGTTGCCCGTGCATCGGGGACAGCAAATTGCGGTACCCAATGAACAGAATGGCCGCACAACGGCCGTGTGCATGAGGCCTAATACTTGCTGAGTTCCTCCACATGCAGTTATTTCCAAGCCAGTCTTCTCACCAACTTCAACCCCTGATTAAAAAACTTCTCGGTAGGACCGTGTCTACAAGGACTGTCAATCAGTGGTTAAGGGCTCATTCAGACGACCATATGAATGGGTCCGTATCCGTTCAGAAATTTTGCGGAACGGGTGCAGACCCATTCATTTCAATGGGAATGCAAAAGATGCGGACAGCACTCCGTGTGCTGTCCGCATCCGTAGTTCTGTTCTGAGGCCCTGCAAAAAATATAGAGCATGCCCTATTCTTGTCCGCAATTGCAGACAAGCGTAGGCGTTTCTATCATAGTACTGGCTGTTTGTATTCCGTAAAATGCGGAACACACCCGGGCCGGTATAAGTGTTTTGCAGAACCGCAATTTGCAGACTGCAAAACACATATGGTCGTCTAAATGAGCCCTAAGAGAAGGGAAGCTGAACTTGGATCCAGTAAAAGTGAATATTAAGAACACAGGGGCTGGGGTGCGGGGTGCTGGAGGTGGGCACCAACAAGTCACTTAAAGGGGTCATACCATGATTCGTGCGAAATAAAAATGAATAAATACAAACCGGATTCCCAAAAAGTTGGGACACTAAACAAATAGTGAATAAAAACTGAATGCAATGATGTGGAGATGGCAAATGTCAATATTTTATTTGTAATAGAACGTAGATAACAGATCAAACGTTTAATCCGAGTAAATGTATCATTTTAAAGGAAAAATACGTTGATTAAAATTTTCACGGTGTCAACAAATCCCCAAAAAGTTGGGACAAGTAGCAATAAGAGGCTGGAAAAAGTAAATTTGAGCATAACGAAGAGCTGGAAGACCAATTAACACTAATTAGGTCAATTGGCAACATGATTGGGTATAAAAAGAGCTTCTCAGAGTGGCAGTGTCTCTCAGAAGCCAAGATGGGTAGAGGATCACCAATTCCCACAATGTTGCGCAGAAAGATAGCGGAGCAATATCAGATAGGTGTTACCCAGCGAAAAATTGCAAAGACTTTGCATCTATCATCATCAACTGTGCATAACATCATCCGAAGATTCAGAGAATCTGGAACAATCTCTGTGCGTAAGGGTCAAGGCCGTAAAACCATACTGGATGCCCGTGATCTCCGGGCCCTTAAACGACACTGAACCACAAACAGGAATGCTACTGTAAAGGAAATCACAGAATGGGCTCAGGAATACTTCCAGAAACCATTGTCAGTGAACACAATCCACCGCGCCATCCGCCGCTGCCAGCTGAAACGCTACAGTGCAAAGAAGAAGCCATTTCTAAGCAAGATCCACAAGCTCAGGCGTTTTCACTGGGCCAGGGATCATTTAAAATGGAGTGTGGCAAAATGGAAGACTGTTCTGTGGTCAGACGAGTCACGATTCGAAGTTCTTTTTGGAAATCTGGGACGCCATGTCATCCGGACCAAAGAGGACAAGGACAACCCAAGTTGTTATCAATGCTCAGTTCAGAAGACTGCATCTCTGATGGTATGGGGTTGCATGAGTGCGTGTGGCATGGGCAGCTTGCATGTCTGGAAAGCACCATCAATGCAGAAAAATAGATTCAGGTTCTAGAACAACATATGCTCCCATCCAGACGTCATCTCTTTCAGGGAAGATCCTGCATTTTTCAACAAGATAATGACAGACCACATTCTGCATCAATCACAACATCATGGCTGCGTAGGAGAAGGATCCGGGTACTGAAATGGCCAGTCTGCAGTCCAGATCTTTCACCTATAGAGAACATTTGGCGCATCATAAAGAGGAAGGTGCAACAAAGAAGACCCAAGACGATTGAACAGTTAGAGGCCTGTATTAGACAAGAATGGGAGAGCATTCCTATTTCTAAACTTGAGAACCTGGTCTCCTCGGTCCCCAGACGTCTGTTGAGTGTTGTAAGAAGAAGGGGAGATGCCACACAGTGGTGAAAATGGCCTTGTCCCAACTTTTTGGGGATTTGTTGACACCATGAAATTCTGATTCAACATATTTTTCCCTTAAAATTGTAAATTTTCTCAGTTTAAACTTTTGTTCCTTGATTTATGTTCTATTCTGAATAAAATATTAGAAGTTGGCACCTCCACATCATTGCATTCAGTATTTATTCACGATTTGTATAGTGTCCCAACTTTTTGGGAATCCGGTTTGTATGAAAATCAGACATCATATAGTACATGACAATGCCTTTCTATCAAAGCTACTGTAGAACCAGCCCTGTACCTTACATAAATCCGCGTTCATTGCTCCAGTTGCCAGAGGCGTACATAGGAATCACTGGGCCCCATAGCAAAAATCTGAATTGGGCCCCTTAACCCCGCCCACTACCCACCATGGCCCCTCCCACTTCCTAACCTTGCTCCTCCCATGCCACACCCCCATTAAATAAATTTATACATGACCTACAGAAACTGTTAGGGGTTTCCTGGGGGTGACCTGTCACATGGGATATCTGCTGCAGCCTGCAGGTCTCCTTATTTGGGGTGCCATGTTAAAGAGAATCTGTCACTAGCAATTTACCCCCAATTTTTTTTTCATGAATCCATGTTTAACAGAGTACCTGTTTTCCATCTGTCTTGTTCTTTTGATTGTGAGTCTTGTCATTTCTTCAAAAAAATCGATTCTTATGATATGCAAATGACGCTGTAAGGAGCCCAGAGGGGCGTTATTCTTTCTCCACGGTGCCCAGGAACGCCCCTCTGAAGTGCCGTGCCCGGCTAAATTTGAAAACTAATAACGCCTCCAAGTTCATCTAAATCGCCTCCCAGAGGCGCGGCTAAGTGCTCAACACCCCCCCTCCTCAGCGCCGCGCTCTGCGGCAAACACCCCGATCCTCCTCTCGCCGGCATCCCAAATCCCACGCAGGCGCAGTGCCGTCAGTCATCTTATCATAGCGCAGGCAATCGCCGGCACTGCGCCTGCGTGGGATTTGGGATGCCGGCGAGAGGAGGATCGGATTTGGGAGGCGATTTAGATGAACTTGGAGGCGTTATTAGTTTTCAAATTTAGCCGGGCACGGCACTTCAGAGGGGCGTTCCTGGGCACAGTGGAGAAAGAATAACGCCCCTCTGGGCTCCTTACAGCGTCATTTACATATCATAAGAATCGATTTTTTGAAGAAATGACAAGACTCACAATCCAAAGAACAAGACAAATGGAAAAAAGGTACTCTGTTAAACATGGATTCATGAAAAAAAAAAAATAATTGTAAATTGCTAGTGACAGTCAGATTCCCTTTAATCGGGACATCTGCTAGATTTTTGGGACCTGTCACATGGGACATCAGCCCATGATGGTTGGGGCACTATTTCTGGGGTTCCATGAGTGGTAACTTGTAAGTATCTCTGTACATTGTGGCTTGTGCTATAATATATTCGGAATTTGGAGTAGTCGGCCGGGCCAGGCACTGCTGCAGGGAGTGCAGCAGGCAGTGACACAGCAGGGACCAACGAACAGTACTTCACTTAAAGGGAATCTGTCACTAGCAATGTTGAAAAAAAAATAATTCATGGATCCATGTTTACTAAAGTACCTTTTTTCCATCTGTGTTCTTCTTTTCCATGCCAGTCTTGTCCTTTCTTCTAAGATTCTTAGGATATGCAAATGACGCTGTAAGGAGCCCAGAGGGGCCCCTCTGAACTGCCGTGCCCGCCTAAATATGAAAACTACTAACGCCTCCATGTTTAGCTGAATCGCCTCCCAGAGGCGCGGCTAAGTCCTCAACACCCGCCCCCCTCCTCAGCGCCGCGCTCTGCAAACACCCGATCCTCCTCTCGTCGGCGTCCCAAATCCCGCGCAGGCGCAGTTCCGGCGATTGCCTGCGCCTGTGCTCTGATAATACGGCTGAGGGCAACAGCTTCAACATTGTCACTGGGTTCGGCGCATGCCCAGTGACGATGTTGAAGCTGTTGCCCTCAGCCGTATTATCAGAGCGCAGGCAATCGCCTGTACTGCGCCTGCGCGGCATTTGGGACGCCGACGAGAGGAGGATCGGGTGTTTGCAGAGCGCGGCGCTGAGGAGGGGGGCGGGAGTTGAGGACTTAGCCGCGCCTCTGGGAGGCGATTCAGCTAAACATGGAGGGGGGGGTATGGCGGCGCGGCGATTGCGGACGATGAGTTAATTGATGTTGGGGCTGGGCCCTGGGGAGAAAAGCAGCCGCATAGCCGGCTGCAGGTCATGAGTGGGCAGGGCCAAATAGTGTGGGCGGGGCCTTATCTGCGCTACGGGCCCCCCAGTGCCGCGGCCCCATAGCAGTGGCGTGGTCTGCCTCTATGGGCGGTATGCCACTGCAAGTTGCTCTGGCAGCTCAGGGGACATGTCCTTTCTCAGGGGACATGGCCTTTCACTGTAAGTGCCACAGCTTTAACAGAACTTATGGATGGTGACAGTTGAAGATTTAAACTGAGCATGTGCGACCACCTGAATGAGGTCAACAGGAAATAAGAAAAAGAACAAACAGCAGGTTGCGCTATACAGATACATTTAATTGAATAGCTCAGTGGCTATACTGAATTTTTAATTGCATGCAATTACAAAATTATTCAGATCCAGGTGCTGGTTTGTAAAATGTAGAACTATGTTTTGTGGCACATCCCCTTTTACCATGGTATTTAGATACAGGAAAGGCTAGCAATAACTTTGCCGGTAAGATTATGCCACGTCTCCTCCTCTGTTACATTCTACCCACAGATACAGCAGCGTATCCTGGATGACAGGTCCACTTTAAGTAAAGAATTGTACATATTGCATTACCAGACCATACGGTTTCATAAAATGACACAGTGGCATCAATGTCACCTGGTCATATTAATCTCCAGTAGTCACCAGTGCTGGCGGGATCCACTGGATGACATGCGACAATGCTCTGCGCTCCGTTCTGCCTGCACACAGATAAATGGGCAGCTGCATTATTAATCAAATAGCCGTATCGTCTGTTAATAAATTAGAGTTTTAATAACACTCTGACATAGTCACATCTGTCCTCCACTCCTCACAAGAAATGACAAAGTGAAGGTTTTAAAAATTAAATAGGCACACGGCAGGAGAAAGAGAGAAGGAGATTTCACTTTTAATCTGAAGATTTTGTTTGTACTTAATAATTCCATTAAAGCTCCTCTTACATATTCAAAATGATAAAAACATTATATATTCATTTAAAGTTACATACATACAAGAGGGTTGATGATAGATAGATACATACAGTCTTACAATTTAATAAAGTTTAATATCCCGAAGACGTTGCGCCCCCGTCTGATATCTCTGCTCACCTCCCCGGCCACATAACGTAGCTTTACGAGACGGTAATTAGAGATGAGCGAATCGAAGCTGATGAAGTGGAATTCGATCCGAATTTCAGGAAAAATTTTATTCTCAACGAATGCGAATTTCCTCGCTCTTCGGGGTAACGAATCGCAATTTTTCCTAAAATGGCGGCTACACGTGTGAAAACATGGGGCAAGGAACTCTGGGAAGGTGGGATGACCCATAATTCCATGCATGTAGCCAATCAGCAGCCAGCCAGCTGGCGCTAGGGACAGCAATAGGAAAAAACCTCATACAGCTCTGTCATTCCAGTAATTTGTTCTTGGGGTGCAAGTGCTATGTTGAAGAGCCTTTAGTGGCTTATATCTGTGGAAAAAGAAAAATGTATTCTCAGTTCACTTCTGCAGTAATGTTGAGTGTTGACTTGAGCATTGCTATGATCAGCACATCGCAGTGTTCGGCCGAATACTGTGTATGCTCGAGCACAATTGAACACAATGAAAATCAATGGGAGACCCGAGCATTAAACCAGGCACCCCCTGTTCTGAAGAGGAGAGGGTGTCTGGTTCATAGAAAAAGGTTAAAAATTGATTAAAACACGATCAAAATGGTTTGGAAACAGCATGAGAAAGATGTCTGGATGCATCTTGGACTTCTATTACCTATGACATACAATACACAACCACACAAAGGCTATATGCCAAAAGCCAGGTATGTGCAAGCCAACAATCTATCCATGAGACAGATACAGTCAGCACACCTTACAATGGCAGCCTTGTGCACTATGAGACATTGAAAACCAGCTCTCATCTGACTGAGAGCCAGTAAGCCTCAAAGTTGCTTCATATCTGTTGGATGGCTTGGGTGGACCTGCGCACCTAGATCATTATCATTAGGGTGACAAAAAGTTTTGCTGATTGTCCTAACATAATATTTAATAACCTTTCTATACAGTTTTGTCATGTAAATTCATAATTGTGGGCATATGCAAATAAGCTGAATCTGTTTTTCAGCTGAAACACCATTTGCATGGAAAATTTGCAATAAAAATTTGCAATTAGAATATTCGCGATCAACACTACTCATGAACAGCGCCATCTATTGGTTTCATAGTCTTATGACAATATTATGAATCCAATAGATGGCGCTGTTTATGACTCATGAACAGCACCATCTATTGGTTTTATAGTCTTTTTTTTTCTTAAATACATTTTATTAGGTTTTGATATAATTTGCACATTTACATTCAAAAGTACATATTGGATCAAATTACAGGTCATATTCCTTTTTTACAGATATGTGCCGTGAAAACAAAGATAAAACACATATAAACAGTGCAATAATCCTTTCCTTTCTATACAGGTGATGTGGTTTAAAGTTTTCTTTTTATTATAGGTAAATGTTTCTGGCGCATTCACAGGTCGCAGCAGAGTAAGGGGCCGTGGCAGCAGGAGTTGCAGCAAGAGGCCTGAGCCCCCAGTGTCAGCTAGGGGTCGTGTCTTGACCAGCAACCCAGCGGTTCTTGATTGGTTGACTCGATCTTCGACTTCATTGCAAGTGACAGCAGCGCCAGCAGCCTAGAGTCGCTAATGAGCAGTTTTCTTCACCCGCATAGTGAAGAAACTACTCACCAGCAGGTAGACATAGAGCAGAACCTGAACCAGCAGGTGGTGGCATACTTGGAGTGCACCCTGCCACCCCACATCGAAGATCCCGTGGACTACTGGGCAGCCAAACTCGATTTGTGGCTGCAACTGGCTGAGTTTGCCCTGGAAATGTTGTCCTACTCGGCCAGTAATGTGGCATCAGAGCGGGTGTTTAGTGCGGTGGGGGCCATAGTTACCCCAAGTAGAACTCGCCTGTCCACCCAAAATGTGGAGAGACTGACCTTTGTCAAGATGAATCAGGCGTGGATCAGCCAGGATTTCCACCCACCAATGCCTGATGCATCATACTAGATAGATCATCCATGGTGCCACACTAACAGTTTGACAAAAGAGATCGGTTTCTTCTGGCTATCTGCCTCAGCTGCTATTCTGATGCTGCAACCCGCCTGATGCCACAAATCTGATGCCAAATGCCCCTTCTTTCAACTACCTTTGTCAGCAGGTACTGGTAGTGCCACCCACCTCCCCACCGGGTCCCTCTGTAGTCTCCACATGCTGCTAGCACCTCCACACTATGTCAACTTGCCACTCTGTGGTCTCCTCATGCTGTTCCCACCCCCTTCACTTCATGACTGGGCCACTATTTTGCCTTTCGGCCTGGCTGAGATCATCATTAATTTGACCCTTCTTCTGATCTGTCAGAAAGAAGGAAAAATGAGACACACAACAGATCCTCTCTGTGTAGCAGCTGTAAGTCCTGTATGGCGGCATCAGAATTGGCTTATGATTTGGTAGCCAAAAGCAGGAGTGGGTACAAAACACAGGAGACATGCAAATATTCGGTTCACGTGTCATCTCTGTTTTAGATCCACTCCTGTTTTTTGGGGCATTATACTGATGGATTATTGAGCAAATGCTGACCGAGTAAAGGCGTTTGATCCACAGACAGGATCCGTTTTTTGGGGGTTATTGTTCTGATGGATCAGAGGAAGCGCAAAATAACGTCAACACGAACTTACTGCTGACACCCTCTCCACTCTGTCGGGCAGCTCTACTTGTATAAGCGTTTAATAGAACAGGTTCTGTAGACATCTATGTGGAATCAGCAGACGATGGTGTAAAAGGAGTGCGCTTCTTCTTGACGCTAACATCGACCTGTAAGGCTGAGTTCATATTTGAGTTATTTGGTCAGTTTTGGCCCCGTGACTGCCCAAATAAGTGAAGTGTGCAGTGATTCTAAGAGCGACGCCTGTCATCTACATGTCATACTGAATCACAGTATTATTTCACTACCACAGCAGACTCCCTATGCGTGTTACTGCAAGGCACAGTGTTCTACACCACGATAAAGGCTCTCTGCAGCCAGTAAATAGCCGTTTTTAACGTAATTTGCCGCAAATAAATTTGGATCGAAGCAAATCTTTTAGAAAAATTCAGCGAACTGGCCGAATCGAATTTTTGAGAAATTCGCTCATCTCTAATGGTAACCATTACAATTTTATGATCTCATATTTAGTCACTTCTACCCGTAATGTTATGGCCCCACATTGAGTGTTTTGAAGCAGTTTTTGAAGCAAAAATCAGGTAGAGATCATAAAAGGAGATTAAGTATTAAAAAGCACCTGTCAGACAGATGAACCCTATCAAACCAGATATACTGCCTGTTACGTTTGATCCTGCTGGTTAAAATGATTCCTGTCTTGTCAAATTGGGTCGTGGAGTTCCCAAGAATTCTTCATGAGGGCTTCAGTGCACTGGAAAGTTGAGTTGCACCAAGGTGCTAGGCCCCACCGCCTCTCTGTGCATAGACGTCCAAATCTGCATAAAGAATATGAGAATACCACAACCCATTTTCACAAGACAGGCGTAATTGTAATCAGCAGAATCAACCATAACAGGCAGTATGTCTGTAGCTCTTTAATACTTGCTGATTTTTGCAGGTACCATTTTAATCAGGAGAATAAATTCTACCTGGTTGTATGGGGTTGATCCTACTGATAAGTGCTCTTTAAGGACATATATTATTTATTCTCCTTTTGGAATCCTGGTTTTGGCTTCAAAAACTGCATAATAAAAACCCACCTCACTTTTTGTAGCCACACAGAGAATCCGTAGAGTGTGCAGACACGTTGACGTCCTTTAGGTTACCGTTCCTCACATTTTTACATAGGAAATCAATTAACCAAGGACTGTGAGTGAAACTGGTAAAAAAAACATCCAATCTCCATGCAGAAGTTGCCCCTGGTTTGATTCGAACCCAGGACCCCAGTGCTCCAAGTCAACAGTCCTGATCACAACTGTATGAAGAAGACACAAGCCAGCTACCATGCCCCTGTGGTCCCAAGATCATTGCTTGGAGACCCAAGAAAGAAGCTTGATATTAGGAAATCAGAGCGTGTCTTGTACTGGGATATTTGATCTAAATTGATACATTCCAAGAAATACAATGTTACAGAAAATGTTCTTAAATGTCCCATATCAATGAAACCCCCTCACTCTTTAGAAATGAATGTAATGAGATTCTCGTCAAGGAAGCCACCGATTGTCTCAGATTTCATGCAGAATCGTCCCCGTTCCCCAACTCTCCTATCTCACTGCCGTTCCACCAAGGAGAGCGGGTAAGATTGAATTTACACCTTACAAATTCTCTTATCGCAAAGTAACTTTTCAATAATTGCATCACCATTCACTGTTATATCACATAATCAAATTAGTATGGAAATATATGGAAAGCGTATGCAGTTGGACCAGATATTGAAATCAGCGCAGACAGGTAGCGCAGGGGAGAATGAGATGCGGCCGTAATGTAACTCATACGGTTTAATTCCATAATGTCTTTTGTGTGAATTAATTAATTACCATATTTATTACTAATGCGGAATATGAGCTACAGCACAGTACGGCGCGGTACAAGGCACAGGCGGAATAGACACACATATCTTTTGTGATACAAGTCAATTATACCAGAGAATAGAAATACCTCAATTTCTTAATTACAAGGAACTCAAGTTCGCTCCTGTGGATCCTGGTATGGTAAACACGTAGCTGATGGAAATGTAGGGCGGCACATACTGGCGGTGGGCCCACTCAGGAATGTCAGGGGTATAGCTGGCCTTAGGAAAGGGCAACCTGTTGCATAGGGTGCATCATTTCTTAAAGGGGTTGTGCAGCCAGATTATATTGTTGACTTATGCTCAGGATAGGTCATCGATATCTGATCGTGGGGATCCGACTCCCGGTACCCCTGACAGTCAGCTGTTTAAAGAAGTGACGGTTCTCGTAAAAGCGCTACTTCTTCTTCAGGATTAGACTGCGCCTCGTCTCGGAAGTTGGGTGCAGTGTTATATGGGCAAAATCTGGAAATTATAGCAACGCCGGTTGTTTGCAAGACTGCAGAATTTGACTTCACCTATAGCAGTCACCTTTAACAAATCCTAACTATGACTTTTGGTACTCAGATCCCCTCCTGGTACTGTTGGGTGATCCATCATTTATGAGGCACATATAATCTTCACTTTGGGAAAACACATCCACCTGTGTAAACAGGGATCTGCTGCCAACATACATCGTTCATTGTTCATCGTGAATGAGCGGGCAATGATGAGGAACACACGGTTTGTTCCTAATAATTGCCATGTGTTTAGACCTTTTTGTAGCCATGCAGACTCTAGTTTCTTTAGTTCTCTCTCCTATGTCTTTCACCTTCTCTCGTTCTGTAGATCATGCAGAGATCTGTTAGTCTCTGTAGCTTTCTGGGTCTGAGAAGAGGGAGCACAAGTCACAGCTTCCTCTCTCTCTCTGAACTCATCTAGACTGACAAACGGAGCTCAGGGGGTGAATCCTGGATCCCCACCCAACTACCTGCAAGGATTGTTAACCCTGGCTGTGCCATCCATACACAGATATGCTGGGTACACAATATATAGCATTAGATAACGGTATATTACATGACAATATATTAAATAACAAACCATTTGCAGATACCCCCTGCTCTGGGGTCCTTCAGTAGCGTCTATGAGGCATGCAAACAGTAGGTGACTGGAGCATATAGCATGCCTCATGTGTCTGATATATGAATGAAGCTTGTATGGCATGTGTCCGAATTTGCCCAATAACATCCACCAATGGGATCATTCAATAAAAAAGAATGGGGCAAATTATGCAATGCATTTAGTACAGTTTTTGGCATAAATATATTTGGAAAATGATGGCGTTTGGTGGAGATGAGCAAAGTATTCAAAAATTCTTCACCGAATTTTACAAAAAAATTAGCTTTGTGACAAATCACTTCGTCGTGAAAGGCATTTCTTTGTAAGGGCTCATGCACACAAACGTATTTTCCTTCAGTGTCCGTTCCGGGTTTTTTGCGGCCCTTACGCGGAACCATTCATTTCAATAAGTCCGCAAAAAACAGAAGTTACTCCATGTGCATTCCATTTCTGTTTGTCCGCATGTGCATGCCGCAAAAAAATAGAACATGTCCTATTATTGTCTGCATTACGGACAAGGGTAGTACTGTTCTATCAGGGGACAGCTGTTCCGTTCCGCAAAATACGGAATGCACACGGACGTCATCCATATTTTTGCGGATCAGTTTTTTTGCAGACTTCAAAATACGCAGATGGTCATGTGCATGAGCCCTAAGTAGTGGGTGCAATGACAGGGAGCGGTGATTGCACCTCAAATGCCACGTTCATTGCTGATCGCGGCATCTGATACCATTATTACAGTTTAAAATTTTAAAAATAAAAAATGACCTCATCCATTTGTTTGCGAAGAGCCGGCCGTCGCCATGTTGATTAAAGATCTAGCACGAAATCTCGTGCGGCCCGTGATGACATCATAACATTGGCCAGCGTGGTGACGTCATACGTCACCACGCATGGCATTTAGTGCGAGATCTTCAATCAAGATGGAGGCGGCCAGTCCTTCGCGATCAAATGGATGAAGTCAGTATGATTTTTTTTGTGTTTTACCGCCATTCAGGATTCATTCGCTACCACGAAGCACGAGGAAATTCGGCTTCACGGCAACTCAATTTTTCCCTGAAATTCGGATCGAAGTCCACTTCTTCGATTTACTAGCGTTTGGGCCATTTTGATGCATATGAAATTGTTGGTAATCTGTGAAACCCTGTGACCTGGAATTGCCGTTCTAAAATGCAATATCAAAAAGGTGGCCTGAGATTAGAAAAACGTGGTCGCTTTCTACCAAAATAGCGCCCCCCTTCTCCATAGGCTATGCCTGGTATTACAGCTCAGTCCCATTCTATTCAGTATGGCTGAGCTGCAACGCCAGGCAAAAACCTATGAACGTGTTAGTCTTTGTTGCACTAGAGTCGCGTGACTATTTTTATAATGGCAGTCTATGGTGTCGCTCTGCAGCATGCAACATGCTGCGACTGCAACGCGACAGTCGCAGAAAAGCCATTCTGTTGAGTCGCAGTTGCAGCATGTTGCATGTTGCAGTGCGACACCATAGACTGCCATTATAAAAATTGTCGCGTGACATTAGTGCAACAAAATGTTGCGCTACAAATGTTGCAGTGTAGTTGCAACTTATTGTCGCGCGACAAATGTCATCGTGTAGACGTAGCCTTAGACATTTTTCTCTAATCTTACATCATCCTTTCAATAAACGGAGCTAAGGACAATGATAATTATTTCTCCTGTAATTCCCTCCGCCGTTTAAAAAAAAAAAAAGTCCGATCCCATAATCCCCCACGTAAATCTTTCTTCTCCACTCATATAGTGTGCATGAGAACGGACAGCGTCTCGCCCCCTGCGCCATCATTTCTGCTGAGACATATGCATGCAGCTTAAGGAAGATGTATACGGGTGTCGGTCGTCTCAGTTATTATACCTAACCCTTAACCTGAACATTTACCGCTGACAGCGCAGCGTGTCGGCTAAACGTTTAAAGATACAGTCGTTCTGTTCGGCGCTAACCTTTTACGAGAGCCGCGCTTTTCCCTGACAGCCGCATGTCAGCCGCATCTTCCCTGAACCTCTATCTGCAGTTGTAACCGAACACCCTGACCCCCCCCCCCCCAAATCATTACATGTGATTCAAGGAGATAGCGAGAAAGTTCACTTATCTCCAACTTTTAATTTATTGATGAGTTTAAAACGATTGCTTAATGTAGAAAAGCAAAGCAGATCAATAGCAGAGAGCACAAATAAGTGGGGCTATTGACACGTCCGTATTTTAAGCCTAATTGCAGGCATATGCACTTTCTAAGGACACCTCACCCGCTAATGACGCCCTGGAGAATAGGAGGGGTTATTGATGCATCTGTTTATTTTGTGCACACGTGTCTCTGATTAAAGTCTCTGGGGGTCATTAGCAAACAAAAAAAACGCATTTCATTATGTATGTATTTGCAAGCTGATGAGGCACCTGATACAATCACGGATTCAACTGTGTTCCGTCCACTCATTTTTTTTACACCAAAATTCTACTTAAAGGGAAGGTGTCATCAGAAAATGAGCACCTTTTCATCTTACACATATTTTTATAGAATTTTGGTGATGTTATGTTTAATTTTCCATGTCAATATCTATATTTAAAGAAAAACCATAAATCCTGCCGTTTTCACCCCGGCTGCTAAGCCGAATAATAGGCGCCACTTCTTGGTCAGTACAAATCACTTTACTGAAGTTATCTGCTTATCATTACAGGCAGGTTTAGAATGACAGATAGCACCTCTGTATAGATAACACCGGATCCACCATTCACAATAGGTGATATCACAGCTTATCTACTCCCTCTGCATTCCACAGAGCATGCCTAGAAAACTCTCCCATAGAAGTCAATAGGGTCAGCTCCAGTCCACTGTGTCTATGTGATTGCCGTAAAGCAATTTTCTTAAAGGGGTATTCCCATCTCAGACAATGGGGGCATATCGCTACGAATGAAGCCTAACATGAGGCCGGCAAAGTAGTGGCCAGTGGTGCTGGGTCTGGCAACAACCAAGCCTTTCTATCGGCCCGCCGATCATAGCCGAGTGACGCGCTCAGTTATTTCCGGAATCCCCATAGAAATGAATGGGAGCACACTGCCCTTGCGCAGCCACCGCTCCCATTCATTTCTATGGGCCTGACGGAAACAGACGAGCCAGCGCTCGGTTATTTTCAGCGGCCCTATAGAAATGAATGGAGGGCAGCCGCGCATGCACGGTGCGCCCTCTGGGACTTTTCTGGCTCCGTTTACGAGATCTTGAGCTGACAGCTCAAGGGAAGTGTCTTTTCTGCTGCAGTGCGGGGAGTGTCCATTCTGCTGCTGCTCTCTCCCCATCATAAATCAGGAGGCAGTTGAAGGATGGAACTGAGCATGTGCGGCCAGTTCAGTAAGTAGGACAAAGAAACAAGGAAATGACCGAACAGCAGGTGGCGCTAAACAGATACATTTTATTGAATAATGTAGTGACTACACCAAATTTTTTATTACATGCAATTACAAAAGTATTCAGATCCAGGTGCTGGTTTGAAAACTTTAGAATAGTTTTTGTGGCACATCCCCTTTAAAACTTTCTAAATGCTGTTAAAACCATCTCTGGCAATATGGCCTTCCCTATAATCAGATTCAGGAAATAGAACAAATAAATCTGCAATCAGAAAATAAAAACAGATTAGAAAAAAGGAGATGTGCTGCTGTCTGGCTTTAGGTAGCAGAAATTTTTTAGGTGACACATTCCCTTTAAAAGGAATGTGTTATTGGAAAATTACCTGATTAAGGCTACTTTCACACTAGCGTTTTTCTTTTCCGGCACAGAGTTCCGTCACAGGGGATCTATACCGGAAAATAACTGATCAGGCATATCCCCGTGCATTCTGAATGGAGAGTAATCCGTTCAGGATGCATCAGGATGTCTTCAGTTCAGTCGCTTTGACTGATCAGGCAAAAGAGAAAACCGCAGCATGATACGGTTTTCTCTCCGGCGAAAAAAACTGAAGACTTGCCTGAATGCCTTTTCCCCATAGGAATGTATTAGTGCCGGATCCGGCATTCAAAATACCGGAATGCCGGATCCATCCTTCCGGTCTGTGCATGCGCAGACCAGTAAAAATGTGAAAAAAGATACAAGATGGATCTGTCTGTCTGCATGACAAACGGAGAGACGGATCAGTTCTTGCAATGCATTTGTGAGATGGATCTGCATCCGGATGCGTCTCACAAATGCTTTCAGTCACATCCAGGTCGGCGGATCGGAACTGCCCGCCGGATCACACTGCCGCAAGTGTGAAAGTAGCCTAAATCAAGTTTTTATGTTAAAACGGTTTTCCAAGATTTTACAGCTGATGACCTATCCTCAGGATAGGTCATCAGTATCTGATTGGTGGTGGTCTGACACCCGGGACCCCCGCCTATCAGCTGTCTGAGGTGGCACCGATGCTCTTGTGAGCGGCGCAGCCTTCTCTCAGCTTACTAAGCACAGTGCCATACATTGTATAGCGGCTGGGCTTGGTATCGCAGCTCAGCACCATTCACTTCTATGTGGCTGCGCCAAGGCCTCGTGACCGATGAACATGACATCACTGGCCTAGGCAAAGTTGAGAGAAGGCCACGGTGCTACTGTGAGCACCGGTGCCTTCTCAAACAGCTGATCGGCGGTGTCACGGAAGGTGTACAGAAACTAGAAGACACAAAATGAAGATCCGACTGACTGGATCCAAAACTAAGGAACCAGATGGTAAGCCCTGTAACAGCCCTGGCTCTCTCCCTTACTGCTCAGCCTATGCAAAAATCTCTATGGTAGATGATTGCATATCCTCGTTCCTCGACTGTATGACACCTGAACACCCTATAATAGTGAGGGGACACGACCACCGGCTCCCTACACTTGATACGGAGGGAGTCAGGGTCACCTGGGATCCAGCAAACAGGAAAACACAAATGAATGAACAAAACTTATCTGTAGAAGATTCAGTAGTAGCATCCAGCATGCACACACTCCAGGAAGTTGTATAAACCGCAAAGTGATGCAGTATGGGAAGGGATTTAAAGGGATGCAATCAGTGCAACTACATGACAGCTGAGAGAGGCTAACGAGATGAGAAAACAAAAGCAAAACAAAAGGAACCTCAAGCAGGAGGTTCTGTAGAACGTCTGTCAGAGCTTCTCAGATGTCTGGTGGTGACAGGCGGGGGTGCTTGGAGTTGGACCACCACCCATCAGATACTAATGACCTATCCTGAAGACAGGTCATCAGTATCTATTTAGAGGTGATATCTGTCATTTTAATCCTGTCTATGATGATAATGAAATGACTACTGTACAGAACAGGAAGTGTCCACATATCATTAGGCTTAGTAGCCAGTGAGAAAACTGCACAATTTGAGACATTTCTTTTTAAAAATATAGATGGTGATCTTCTAAATGAAAACAAAAATCAATAAAAATGCAAAAATAATATCTTTAATATAAAAACATGATTTAAACAGTAGATCGTTTTCTGATGACACATTCCCTTTAACAATAAAAATTCGGATTTCTGCCTAGTCGAGGTTGTCCTTGTGACATTGTGGGGTGACTCAATATAAGGAGCACATAGCTTTCTAGGGGATTAACGACTCATGCATATGCCCAGATTACGTTGCAGTAGTCCTAGTGCATTTTGAGCAGCGATAAGGCTACCCTAGAGATGTATAATACAGATACAGTGACCCCCTGAGGAGACGGGGTAGAGGATAAGAGTGGTAATGGCCCTGATGGAGTGTTTTGTCACTGTGTACTCCCTCAGGCCATAGTGCAATGTAGAACTTGAAATACATACAGTAGCAGCAGGCTTTGGTGAAATTCTTCTCTGGCACCAGCAATGATATTGAGGCAGGTTGGTTTGTGGCAATTCAGCACTTACCGTAGGTGATACTGTCCTAGTGGTTGTTTGGTGATGGGTGGCTTGGCTGTATCCCCTCACT
This sequence comes from Bufo gargarizans, assembly GCF_014858855.1. Lineage (NCBI taxonomy): Eukaryota > Metazoa > Chordata > Amphibia > Anura > Bufonidae > Bufo > Bufo gargarizans. The sequence goes on along the minus strand of NC_058087.1, from coordinate 172,215,598 downwards.
TCACAGCAGTGTCTGTAGATGCAGAAGAAACAGGTCACTACTGTCTGGAATCTCAAGTCTTTACTTGAGGATAATTTGGAAAAAGACATTTCTCTGTAGAAATCTGTCTCAGGAGCAGGAGCATTGCAAGTTGCATCCTCTCCCTTCCCCGTATCAGCAGGAACTCAGCAGAAGCTCCTACTAAGAGGGTGGTCAACCCTGTTCCTGCCAACCTTTGCCAACCTTCCTTCCTGGTAATTATGGCCAGGATCAAACAGTAAAATACAATGCATAAAACAAACAATTTGTAGAACCCCCAGGTCTGGGGTACTACACAAATAGATGCAGACATTGTGACTGCCATGAAGCCCTTGGACAGAGTCTCATCTCCTTAGCGGAACTGCACTATGGCAGGCCTTTTTACTCTTTGCCATAGGGACCCTTTTTTCTTTTTAAGTCAGTGACCTGCATATTAATATGATGCCACTTGTAAGAAGGTTGGAAATATTCACCCCTCCTGCAAGAAAACAATACTGTTTGAGTCACATTGTTGCTATCTGTTACCATTTAGCCCTGTTGCTGTAGCAATATCACCTAGTTGAACTGTAACGTAACTGTTGCTAGAAGATGCCGGCATTAGGTTATGTTTATGCATGCTATTATATCTCTATTATAGGTGTGCCACATTACTTGCACCCGTGATGACATGCCATGTTGCTATGATATGTGATTTACCATGTGCTACAGCGAAGAAATGGTAAATGTATGCACACTACTGTGGGTGAGACGCCCTGTACGTATTTAGACTAAAGCAAGAATATATCATCATGGGAAGTCCGTACTGACACTCTAGGGGTCATTTATCTTGGGCAGGATGTGATGGACATTGCAGAGACCGCACTGGAGACAAGGGAAATGTAATGTAAAATAGCCGAGCAGCGCTCTTGGTTAATTTCGGAAGTCTAATAAAAATGATTGGAGAGCACACCAACCAATCACGGTCACAGCTCTGTGGAATTGCCAGGTGTTTTCAGCACTCCCATAGAAATAAATGGAGGGCGGACGCTTTTGATCACATTGGGTGCTCCGTTCTAGAGATAGGTGCGGGTCTCAGAGGTGGGTCCCTCACCTGTCTGACATTGGTGGCATATCCTAGCAATATGCCACCAATATTCAAGTTGAGACAATCCCTTTAAAGGGGTTATCCCATGACTAATGCAACAAATTAAAATCAGACATCATATAGTACATGACAATCTCTTTCTACCAAAGCTACAACCAGCCCTGTACCTCACATGGATCCAGAGATCTCCCCATTCATTGCTCTGCTAGATTTATATCAAGCTGGCTGCTCAGGGGGAGTGTCTTTTCTTCTGCAGCTAAGGGGGCGTGTCCAGGTTCTCCCTATCACAGCTCAGGGGGCGTGTCCATGCTCTCCCTATCACAGCTCAGGAGGCAGTTGAAGGATGAAACTGAGCATGTGCGGCCTTCTCAGTGAACAGGACAAAGAAATAAGACAAATGACAAGCAGCAGGTGGCGCTGTACAGATACATTTTATTAAATAACTCAGTGGCTATGCTAAATTTTTTATGACATGCAATTACAAAAGTATTTAGATCCAGGTACTGGTTTGAAAACTGTAGAATATTGTACAAACCTTTTTTTTAAGTTTCAACTGTGTCCACCTGATTCCTTCTGCCATCATACAGTGGGAAGCGATACATACCACTACCTTACACACTGGATAGTACATACTGTGCACATTAGTAGATATCATGCTGGTCAGATATTCTAGGTTTTATCAGGACTTGGAAACACTACCACCCGTCTGCAGAGGAATAGTCAGTCGGGTGGTAGTGGGGCACGGGCCTCAGGTGTTTAGTGCCAGGGAGGATGAGACAGGACTATTCTATTTGAACCAGAGTATAAGGATAAGGGGTTAGGGCAATAAACTGAATCTTTACCCCAGCCCGGGTGAAGGAAGACCCAGCTCAGCTTCAAGGCTGCCTGCCTTCTCCTATTCCATTGCAAACTCTGAAAAGAAATATAAGTTACAAGTTAGTGCCAGATGCACAAACTTGAGAATAACTTTTCAAGAACCCAAAGAGCATTAAGGTGCAAAAAGATCAAACCCCAGAGCTGTACGACTTGCAAATCGCACCTTTAATTGCCAGCAGTCACTAGTATCAAAAAACCTGTATGTGAATAAATGACTGGGAGGCAATAAGGCTCAGCTGACTGTAAGAGGGTGATGATGCCGGCACAAGAAAACTACTGAAGAATCCAAAAGTCATCACATTATATAAACCATCAATTTAAGGGAAAAGTGCCACTTATCAACACGTTAGTAAAGCAAATCAATAGAAGCCAGTCTGCCATGAAAGCCTTTTGCTGCATAAAACACCCTGCTCTATGCCTTTAAGGCATTATAAACCCTTTCGCAGTAAAGTTGTGAAAAAGTATACAGTATAATTCTATACATGTCAGGTCATGTTTCATCCTAGACTGGCTTATTAAAGGCGTGCATTGAAAAAATTAATACAACTTGTAAAAGGTTATTGCCACCTATAATTTTCTGGGTAGTAATTTCCAAAAAGTGATAAAACAGTACAAAAGAGATGCTAATAATGACACACACATAAAGTAATGTGTATAAAGTATATAAAGAATGTATAGGAAGACAGCTTGGGGATTTAAATGCATTTATTTAAGGAACAAAATCATCTAATACTCATATAACCTAAGTTAAAAAGTGATTGCCCTTCAACTGGCTTCCTATCTTTACCACCATTAATTTTAACCAAAACTTTCTTCAATCAGTCTTTTGCATTGTCATTGACTTGGAAGTTCACTATATAATAGTGATCACCAAAACAATATTATGCCCCACATTGGAGTCTGGCTAGAGTTAGAAAGTCAATTCATAAGGTGGCCATACAGAGGTGTACCTAGCTTTTCTGTTGCTTGAGGCGAAAATTGAAATGGACCTCCCCCTTCCCTTTCAGACCATACCACCTTGATCACGTCTTTCAGCCACGTCTCATCTCTGCAGAGTTTGGCACACAGACATCACTTTTCTATCACCCTTCTCTTCCCAATGTCCCCACAATGTTATTCTGCTGCTACCCCAATACTACGCCCACTATGCTCACCAATGCCCTTCCTTCTTATTACAGTCGTTTAGCAAAAACACTTGTTCATAGTTAGATTTCACTAGTCAATAGACTATATGGTTGAAATCAACTTTTTGATCTACTATGCATGGCCACCATTAGATCCCAGAACTCCACTCAGTCATAGTGAGGTCCGTTTTCTCCAGAAAATGTATTGAGGAAGCCACAAAATAGGTCTGGAGAACATCTAAAGGACTGAAGATCAGTCAACATTCGATCATTGTTCATAAGAATGCAAAATTAAGATTCAAGGTGAAAACTGATTGTTAATAAATCCAAAAACACCTGAATGCCCCCCAAATTGTTGAGGACAACTATCTATGTACAGATGAGTCAAAAAGCTGGCCAACAGTCAACATGGTGGAAGTCATGTGATGGTGTGGAACAGTTTGCTAGATCATTGTGGCTACCTTGCCCATATTACAGGATTCTTGAACTATGCCCTTTTTCCATAAAATTCCAAAGGACAATATATGGACATATGTCCATATGGCTTGTTAGGAAGAATCAAAATTAAAGTTTTGGATTGTTATAGCCAAAGTTCCACAAAAGATTATAAAGACAAATCTAAAATGTGCATGAACATTATGTGTAGTTGTAGGGTGGAATAAGTAGTTGAACTGGGTTAATGTGCAAATCTACTATAAGAAGCAACCAAGAAACAAGATGAGCTACAAACCAGAGATGAAGCCAGAGTCAGGAAAACCAGATAATGGGTTAAGTAATAACTGAAATCACCAAGGACAGTCAGGCAATGATAGACAGCCGGCATCGCTTAAAGTGAGGTTCTGAGACTTTGTTCAGAGATAAACAGGCCAGTAGTGATGGACGAACATCGGCCGGGACGTTTTTGCGAATGCGCGTTCGCAAAAATCAGGTCATATTTGCAGCCTTACTAGAAGTGCACAAATAGTGGGACAGTGACATACCAGAATGGGATCATTGGCAAAAATTCCCACAAAAAAGATGTAATTTAATCAGGGGCCATTTTTTTGCATCTTAAAGGGAAACTCTCAAAAATGTGCCCTGCTGGAGCATAGAAATTTTTTATTTTAGGCCACGGAAGTACAGGCCCCAAAAATTAGGCATTCACCTGACAGAAAATAACTTGTGATGATGTGGCTGGAGGTACATTAGGCGGTCACTGGCTAAAAATTTTACTGTAGGCCAGTACAGGCCCCAAAAATTAGGCATTCATCTGACAGAAAAGGACTTTTATGCCGCTGTATATACATAAGACAAGGACCATTCTATGTTCTTTGTGGTGGCAGATATGTGTGGGCTGGCATGAGGAAATTCAATTACACGTGGTTGTCACACAGTCTAGGTACGAGGGCATGCAATTATCTATCATAAAGATCTTTGCATGGGCTGAGCAGTCAGGGAGAGCTCTAGGGCTTTTATAGGGCTCACCCTTATGTTCCTTAGTTTGGGATCAAGTCAGTCGGATTTTTATTTGTATATTCTAGTTTTCTGCAACACCATCCATGACAGCTGCATTCTGCCAGCCCTCTGTGATGCTGGTAACATGTCCGCCATTTTGTGTTTGTATCGGGGGTCTAGGTATGTTGCCACCCAGTACTGGTCCTTGCCCTTTATGCTTTTTATACGGGGGTCCCTCTTCAAACACTGGAGCATGAAGGCCCCCATTTGCACTAAATTGGAAGCGGTGGAGCACCCTGGCTCCTGCTAATCGCCCAGGAGAATGTCGTCCTCGGTCTCCTTCCCCCAGCCACGGACAACACCAGGGATCCCCAAATAGTCCCCCTTAAAGCCTGCCTTTCTTGCTCCTCCTACTCCCCCCAGCCACCATCCTCTTTTGACTCCTCTTCAGACTCCTGCTGACTTGTCTCAGTTCCCCCTGGGAATTCATTCAGCATTGCGACTTCCTCATCTTCCAGCTCCTGCTCCTCGATGGCTTGATCTATGACACGACGCAATGCACACTCCAGAAAGAAGGCGTAAGGTACGAGGTCACTGATGGCACCCTGGCTGCGATTGACCAGTTTGGTGATCTCATTAAGTGGCCGCAGAAGTCTGCATGTGTCGCTCATCAGCAGCCACTGGCGCGGTGAAAACAAACCAAGCTCCCCAGAACCTGTCCTGCTGCAGAGTTCGTACAGGTAGTCGTTAACGGCACGTTGCTGCTGGAGCAGCCTATCAAGCATCTACAAGGTGGAGTTCTAGCGCGTTGGGCTGTCACAAATCAGATGTCTGACGGACAGGTGGTGTCGCCGCTGAACGTCAGCAAGGCGAGCCATGGCCGTGTAAGATCTTGTAAAATGGCCAGAGATTTTCCTGGCCTGCCGCAAGATGTCCTAGACCCCAGATTATTTGGCAACGAATCGCTGCACGACTAAGTTCAGGATGTGTGCCATGAACAGCACGTGTGTCATTTTGCCCTGTTGTCGCACACCACTTTACCAACTGTCAAATTGAGCGGGGTTAGCCACTGATCGGCCTGTGACCGCAGTGCAGGACCGGTGTGGCTCTTGGCTTCCAGGCACAACAGCCGCAGCACAGCATGGCAACGTCTCACCTGGCACATCGAATAGGTTCTGGGGAGCTTGGGGGTGCAGCGGAAGAGGCGGTAGCAATGGAAAAGGAGGAGTCAGCCGAGGAGGAGAAGGATGGAGTAGGAGGAGGAGAAGAAAAGGCAGACCTGCATGCAATCCGTGGCGGTGACACCAAATCCACACGGGAGCCACAGGTTACATGATTGACGGCTGTCAGAAGGTTCACCAGGTGGGCAGTAAAAGTTATGTACCTTCCCTGCCTTCGTTTGCTAGACCACGTGTCTGTGGTCAGATGTATCTTGGCACCAACACTTTGTGCCAGAGATATATTCACTTGCCGCTGATCGTGGCCATATAGCTTTGGGATGCCCTTCTGGGAGAAATATTTCCTTCCTGGGACCTTCCATTGCACTTTGCCAATGGCCACAAATTTTCTAAAGGCCTCCGAGTCCACCAGTTTATATGGCAGTAGTTGGCAGGCTAGCAGTTCCGACAATCCAGCGGTCATCCATTGGGCAAGAGGGTTATCCGGCATCATCAACTTTGTACGCTCAAACATCTGGGCCACGGAAGCCTGCCTTCTGCCAGATGAACGTGACGATGGCACGGTGGAAGGTGGAGTGGAGGGCAAATGGGGGGAGACAGGAGAAGGAGAAGAGGCAGCACGTGGAGCTTTGTGGGTTCTGATGGCATTGCTCCCACTGGGCTCGGTGATGGGAGGCCAGGTGCCTTCTTAAGGCGGTCATCCCTAGGTGAGTGTTGGGCTTACCACGACTTATGCATTGACAGCACAGGGTGCAGATGGCAACACTATTGTCTGCAGCTGACACATTCTAAAAAAAAGCCCACACTGCGGAGGCATGTGCAGGCGTCCTGGGAGCACCAGAAGTGACCGTGCATGGTGGATGGCTCGCTCCAGATACATTTGCAGTCTGATTTTTGCCTCCTGCCTCCTTGCCCTGCAAGCTCTGCCTGCTTTTCCTCCTTCTCCTCCCTCTCTGCTGCTCCGTCTCTCCCTCTGAACTCCCCTCCTCTTCCTCTCTTGTGGGCAACCACGTGACGTCCATTGACACGTTATCATCGTCACCTTCACCACCACTGACATTTGAGATCTCGGAGTAGGCAGCAACAGCGTGGACCTCCCTCCTTGGGCTTATCTGGGTACTGTCGTCAGACCGCTGAGTGGCGGCAGTTGCTACCTCCTCTTCCTCATCCAATGTCAAGAATGGCTGCGCAACGGTAAGGTCTGGGAATGGATGGGAAAATAATTCCTCTGACTCGAGTGAAGGGGCTATGGTGGTGGTGGTGGTGTCTTTGGGGGTGCATACAGCAGGGAGTGAGGAGGGTGCAGAAGCTGAAGGCTGAATGAGCCACTCAACCAACTCTAGTGCGTCCTTTGAAGTAATCGCACATGCCTTCTCCAACTTCCCACTTAGGTTCTGGCCTGGTGCACCTGCCTGACCACTACCAACCCTGCGGAACGGCCTGCCTCTTCCTCTGCCTGTCATTTTCAAAATGGCCCTGTGCCTAAGTCCCTGGAGAAGAGCAGTATTTGTGGAAGTAGGTATATCAAACCCCTTAAACAGTATTTTGTGGAAGCAGGTATCTCGCAGGCCTCAATCCATATTTTGTGGAAGTAGGTATACCAATCCCCTTAATCAGTATTTTGTGGAAGCAAGTATATCGCAGCCCTCAATCAGTATTTTGTGGAAGCAGGTATATCAATCCCCTTAATCAGTGTTTTGTGGAAGCAGGTATCTCGCAGGCCTCAATCAATATTTTCTGGTAGCAGGTATATCAAACCCCTTAATCAGTATTTTGTGGAAGCAGGTATCTCGCAGGCCTCAATCAATATTTGGTAGAAGCAGGTATATCAATCCCCTTAATTGATATTTTGTGGAAGCAGGTATATTGCAGCCCTCAATCAGTATTTTGTGGAAGCGGGTATATCAAACCCCTTAATCAGTATTTTGTGGAAGCAGGAATATCGCAGCCCTCAATCAGTATTTTGTGGAAGCAGGTATATCAGTCCCCTTAATCAGTATTTTGTGTAAGCAGGTATATCGCAGGCCTCAATCAATATTTTGTGAAAGCAGGTAAATCAAACCCCTTAATCAGTATTTTGTGGAAGCAGGTATCTCGCTGGCCTCAATCAATATTTTGTGGAAGCAGGTATATCAATCCCCTTAATCAGTATTTTGTGGAAGCAGGTATATTGCAGCCCTCAATCAGTATTTTGTGGAAGCAGGTATATCAATCCCCTTAATCAGTATTTTGTGGAAGCAGGTATATTACACCCCTCAATTATTTTTAGTGCCACAACAGTTATATCACACCACCCTGTTTATTTGGGGTAACAGGTATATCGCAGCCCTCAATCAGTTATTTTTTGAGCAAAAGGTATATCACACCCTTTACAAATAGTTGTTCCAATAGCGCTTGTCCCTCTATATAACTGCAATATCACAGCAGAACCACACACAACTGCTGCACAATACAAATGCACTCTAAACTTTCTATGTTAGAAAGTATATTATAGGTATATCACACCCCTCAATCCGTTTTTTTTGGGGGGGCAACAGGTATATCACACACGTTGAAATTAGTTGTTCCAATAGCGATTGTCCCTCTGTACAGCTGCAGTATCGCAGCAGAACCACACACAACTGCTGCACAATACAAATGCACTATAATATACTTTCTATGTTAGAAAGTATATTATAAGTATATCACACCCCTCAGTATATCACACCTATCGATAGCACACCTATACCAAGGACTTTTGTGGCCCTATTAGCCAGCTTTTGATGTACCTAACAGCCTGTCCCTGCTCCACAAAGCAACCTCTCCCTACTCTGGCAAAACACAGAATGTAAAATGGCTGCCAGATCGGGTTCTGTGATAGGGTGGGTGTGTGTCCATGTGCCGAAACGTCTCAGTTGGCTGTACTGTCCCACCTGATGGATGTGTCATGGGTCAAAGTTTGGCGCAATGCAAAAGAATATGGTGCCGGCAGACCGCCATATGTTTGCATGTTCAGCGAATCGTGAACGAGCAAAGTTCAGAGCGATACGACCGCCGGGCGAACCACAAGGCCATCTCTACAGGCCAGAAGCATTACTGGGGGAAAACATCATGGCCAAGGCCAATAGGCAGTGAGAGGAGGACTTTACAGCAGCCATACTAGGAGTCACATGCCATGCCAGCTTCTTGTTCACATGGAGGCTTCTTGCAGGCATGACTATTCAGTGCAAACACAAGAGAATCAACACAACACTAAAGCATGAACTTCTATGAGTTCCAGTGTTCTCAGGTTCTAGGGTATTCATGGTCTGATAGAACCAAGATCAGACAATAAGCCTGTGTTTGTCAAAAATGTCTCCACTTCAATCTTGGTCATTTTATCAGAAGATCTCTTCTTGCTGTCAGTTTAAAAGCCTATTATTAGAGTGGACTTCATTGATCCGTGATCAACCGCTGTCCTACCCTTCTTACCTCCCCCTAGAGGAAAGTCGGCACATCGCCATACATATTGCATAGTTGGCCAGTCCCACCAAAATCTGTAGATTAAGCGGACATTCAAATAATGTGTATGGCCACCTCAAGTATTGCTACTGTTCCCGTTGAATGATGGATGAAGACAAATCCTTCTCTCAACATGAACAGAACTTGCACCCTAATTGAATTAGCTCCTATCTACAACATTATATTATATGGAACATCAACATGTATGGAATTGATACAGTGTCAAACTGCGGTTCCTTGGAGCCAACTGAGGAAATTACTCTCAGGGTTTATCCCCTATATCATTGATAAAGTCTAATTGATTTAAAACCTAAGACAGAGAACCTAGTGGACAGGGATTAGCTCAAAAGGCAGCTCCAAATGCAATTGTTTTCTTGGACCTTTGGGTCTATTATGGCTTCATAGACTGTGCTCACCAGAGTATCCTCTGGCATTCTGGTGGGCCAGTCCTACCTTGAATTGATATGATTCTTACGTCCCCTACCATGACACCACCAAGAAACAGAAGACACGTCAACAAGCTATCCAAATAAAATAAGAAACCCTGTAACTGCAATGCTACTGTATATACTGTATAAAAAGCTTGAAATCTTGTTTTACACTTATCTAATAGGCTTCATATTTCCTTGCCTCCTTGCCTTGATGACACATGAGTACATCCAACCACGTGCTTTCCAATTCCTTCTATTTTCTTGTCATCCATCAAGACTAATGTAGGATAAAAAGGGCTCGTTCTACTGAGAGGTCACCCCTACCACCCAACAATGATGTGAAAATCCACCAGTTTCATGGACAAAAAGGAGAACTAAATGTCTGCGCTAAGATGCAAATGGACATAAATTATTCTTCCAGCGGAAATTCACGTCCATTAGAGTCAACTTAAAAGAGTATTGAATTTAATATACTCAGTTTGGGAAATCACTTGTGTCCCATGTAATCCGTAGCCTGGGCTAATCGCGCCCATTACCCTGTAAATGGAATGTGCTTGCTCTTGGTAATATAGCCGGGCTTTTCTCTTACTATGACTAATAAACATCTGCCGCTGTCTTGTGAAAGCAATGCTTTTTGTAATAATCAGCCAAAAAAAAAAAAAAGCTTCCTGATAAAAACCTGGGGGAGCATGGGATGTCCTTGACAATAAATCTTGCAATCCCTACACCATGATATCTGTGATCACTATAGTTGAAGCTTTTTCCTCCAGGAGAAAAAAAGACTTAAGAATTGAAATGAATAAGAGAGAACGGTGAAAACCTCTTAAACTCTCAATGTCTGTTCGTTTCCTTCCATAAAAGGATTTACTAGACACGGAGCTGTATTCCAGCCTGATGCAGGAGAATAGATAACAGATGCATACAGGAATGAATAGAGGACAGACACTTGCATTTGAATCACTTTTCCGTTGCCACTGTGAATTACGTGCTTTTTCTTGCATTTGTAACTAGAGGGTGGGACAGATGGCAGCGGCTTAGCCTAAACTGATGTGTCTGTTAGAAAAAAAGCTGCTGTCAAAGGAGTTTCCACAGAGCAAGAGGGAAAGGGTTCGGGGGTTTCTTGTTATTATGGACAGCTTCTGAACTTGTGGGGCGTCAAGGAGTTACAAAAGATGACAAAGTTCCTGTAAAATGCAAGCCCAGGATAATAGAAAGATCAGTGAAGCTGCCCCAGTGTATTTCTAAAAGATGCAGCTTCACACTGCTCTCTCCTGACTACCATTACATATCTATACTATGTGTGTATGTTGTGCAATATATTCTGAGAGATGTAACTTCACACTGCTCTTCCCTGACTACCATTACATATCTATACTATGTGTATATGTTGTGCAGTATATTCTGAGAGATGCAACTTCACACTGCTCTTCCCTGACTCAAATTGCCTATCACCAGGGGCGGACATATCGCATGTGCAGCCGGTGCGGCTGCACAGGGGCCCAGAGCAGGAGGGGGCCCCTTCCTACCGGCAGCAGGGGGACATGAGCGCTTCCATTGTGGAAGCGCTCATCTCTATTCATCTGTATCGCTGTCCTTAGGACAGCGATACGGATGGATGCTGCGACGGGGCAGGGGAGAGGCGTCTCCCTTCCCCTTCCTCTGATAGGCTGCAGGCACTAGGCTTGCAACCTATCAGAGGACGGAACAGGCGGCGCGGTGACGTCATCACGCCGCCTGAGCCATACAGCGTGGGACACAGGCCAGAAGAGGTCTGCATCGCATCGCTGAAAGCGGCAAGGAGGTAAGTATGTGAGTTTATATTTTTATTTATTTACACTTTACTAGGGGCCCTATCTGGCACTCATGGGGGCATCTACTGGGGGCCCTATCTTATGGGCACTATGGAGGAGGAGGAGCACTATGGGGTCCCTATTTTAAATACTAACACACATTGGGGGCACTGTGCAGGGGGGGGGAGTACGATTGGGGTCCTATTTTATATATTGGCACACATGGGGGGCACTATGGAGGGCTCTATTTTATATATTGGCACACATGGGGGGCACTATGGAGGGCCCTATTTTAAATACTGACACACATGGGGGCACTATAGAGGGGAGGAGTACTATTGGGGCCCTATTTTATTTACTGGCACACAAGGGGGACACTATGGAGGGGGGAGCACTATGGGTGGCCCTATTTTAAATACTGACACACATGCTGGCACTATGGAGGGGGGAGTACTATTGGGGCCCTATTTTATATACTGGCACACATGGGGGGCACTAAGGAGGGGGAGGAGCACTATGGGGGCCCTATGTTAGTTACTGGCACACATGGGGGGTACTATGGAGGGGGAGGAGCACTATGGGGACCTTATGTTATATACTGGCACACATGGGGGGCACTATGGAGAAGGGGGGAGAGGAGCACTTATGGGGGCATCTTCTGGGGCTCTATCTTATATATTGGCAGACATGGGGGGCACTAAGAAGGGGGGAGCAGTATGGGGGCAACTACTGGTGACCCTTTTTTATATACTGGCACACATTATGGGGGCATTTTTTACTGGCACATTGTCAGGCACCATGGGAACAAGGGGAGGCACACGATATAGGAGTATTTCATACTGGCACAAATTATAGGGCACTATGGGGACCTTGGCTTAACTGGGGGCACTAAGAGTTTTTTTTTGGGGCAAACAGTAGAGGGCATTGGCACACATTATGAGGGTACTATGGGGACATTGACTCTACAGGGGGCACTAAGAGGAGATATTTTTTTATACTGCCACACAACAGGGCACTTTTATGTACTGGCGCACATTATAAAGAGAATTATTACCACTGGGGACATTATGGTGGACTTTATTACAGTTGAGGGACTATGAGGAACTTGAATACTAGTATGAACACTATGGGAGCATTATTACTTCTGGGACACAGTGGGGTCATTATTACTGTAGAGGCACTATTACTACTACGTGTTGTCTGGTAGATAATTATTTCTTTTGGTGGGATTTTAGGGAGCACTGTTACTTTGGTGGGCGCCCTGGCACGGTATCAGCTTAGCACACTTATTTTTGGGGAACATTATATTTACACTATTAGTGTCAGGGACACTGTTTCCTGGGCACAGTTATTTTTTAGGACACTGTGTGCCAGTAATTATTTAAGGGGAACTATCTGTGTGTAACTTGTATAGGGAGCACAGCAGGCACAGTATTAGAGGGGTGTTGATTAGGTGGGAGGATGATGGAAAACTAGGAAACTAAGATGTCTGTCTGTCAAACCCTGCAGAAAGAAGAGATGACAGAAAGAAATCATCATGGCGGTGTGGTCTGAAACAAGAAGATGAGGACAGAGAACATCTACATCAACGAAGACGTCCCTGGATGTAAGAGGTATGTGGACCTGTATTAGGCTACCTTCCCATCTGAGTTAGTGATTCTGGCAGGCTCTTCCAGCAGAGAACAGCCTTCCGGAATGCTCCAGCACTGCTGGATGCAGACAGAATGTCCGCCGGCCACATTAACTATAATGGGGTCTGGCAGAGTCCGGCCACTATCCGGCAAAAATGCAGAGAATCAGTGGGACACAAACCGCTGCATGCCTGAGTTTGTGTCCGGCCAATTCCATGCATTCTCTGCCGGATCAGGTGGCCGTGGCGTAGTGCTGCAGGTGTGAAAGTAGCTATTCCCTGTATGTTTTGTATTGCTATAAGTAATGCTAGGACGGAATAGGTTATGTTGAGAATTTGGCTTGAGAGGAGAGGGGGGGGGGCCCAGGCACATTCTTTGCACAGGGGCCCTCTGCTGTCTGTGTCCGCCCCTGCCTATCACTACTATGTGTGTACTGTGTGCAGAATCTCCAGTGTATTCTGTGAGATGGAACTTCACTATGCACTCCCCTGAATCACATTCCCCCAGTATACTATGTGTGCACTGGGTGCAGAATCTCCAGTGTATTTCTAAAAGATGCAGCTTCACACTGCTCTCCCCTGACTACCATTACATATCTATACTATGTGTATATGTTGTGCAGTATATTCTGAGAGATGCAACACTGCTCTTCCCTGACTCAAATTGCCTATCACTACTATGTGTGTACTGTGTGCAGAATCTCCAGTGTATTCTGTGAGAGGGAACTTCACTATGCACTCCCCTGAATCATATTTCCCCAGTATACTATGTGTGCACTGTGTGCAGAATCTCCAGTGTATTCTATGAGATGACGCTTCACACTGCTGTCCCCTGACAAACAATTTCTATCTATACTATCTTTGTGTACTGTTTGCAGAGTCTCCAGTATATTCTGTTAGATTTTGCTTCACACTCCTCTACCCTGATTAACATTGCTTATCTATACTATGTGTGCACTATGTGCAGTATCTCCAGTGTATTCTATGAGATGCAACTTAACACTGTTCTCCCCTGTCACTTGTTTGTAAAAGCTTTCAGGGGGAAACAGATTACAAGCAGAAGGCAGGGAAGACAGGCTGAAGCTGCTTCACATAGGAATACATTGAGACAATGGTATATGGGTTAGCGGGCAGATGCTCTTTTTCAGTGATCTATTAGATAATCATGCAGTTTTGCTCGATTTAACAATAATTTACACGATAATCACCTCGTGTGAAGGTACAGTACCTTAAGAACAGCAAGTTCTTAAGGTACTGTACCTTCACACGAGGTGATTATCGTGTAAATTATTGTTAAATCGAGCAAAACTGCATGATTATCGAGCAGTGTAAAATCCATGAACGATAGTGCGACAACCAACAATCGGTAGATTTCTCGTTGGTTGAATTGTTTGTGTGGGCACAAAAATCATCGTTGGACGTTAGCGATTTTATACTAAAAATAAAGATGGTGCTTCTCATAAATTGCACAGACATCAACTAAAACAGGTATACCTAAGGCATACACAAGAGCCTCGACAGTATTGGCTTATGCTGCACTATATACGTAAATTAAAATTGCCGGAGTGCTTCTTTAAAGGGTCATTAGCACTGTACAGGTGAAACTCGAAAAATTTGAATATTGTGCAAAAGTCCATTTATTTCAGTAATGCAAATTAAAAGGAATTGCATTAATGAAGCTTAAGATTAGAATTATGTGAAAAGGTTCAATATTCTAGGCTCAAAGTGTCACCCTCTAGTCAGCTAATTAATCCATACCCCCTGAGCAAAGGGGACCTCAAAATTGTGACTTTGGGGTTTCATAAGCTGTAAGCCATAATCATCCAAATTATAACAAATAAAGGCTTGAAATATCTCGCTTTGCCTGTAATGAGTCTATCTCCTATATTTTAGTTTCACCTTTTAAGTTGCATTACTGAAATAAACTCAAATTTTTCGAGTTTCACCTGTATATGGGGCAATTTGGCACTGTAACTTTATGAGGATACTGTCTAGCTGGCACTGCTGATGGAAGCACTCTTGCTTTTTTTATGAAAATACTTTTTATTTCTTTCGGGGCACTCTGTTAAGGGGTAATAATTTCTGGGTTGTGAGATTTATTTGTAATGTATTTTAATGACTATTACATTTGCTATGCGAGTTAATAGACCATAGCTTTTTTCTATTACCTATTCTGATATTTGCAAACACAGTCTTGTACTCCAGTAACCCAAGGCTTCATCTTTTCTAACAATCCCATTCACTCCATTGACAAAACCACTGCAAGAAAAATGCCTTGTGTCATCACATGTCATCAAACCCTTAGGAATCATGTTCATATAGACAGATGGAGGTATACAAACAGCACCCTTCATAAAGAAAATCCAACATCAGGATGGAGAACACTATGGGTAACATCTACTGGTGGTGAGAAGGAAACATCTCAGAAACCAAGACCTAGAGGTCAGCGCTGAACGGAGGAAGCTGACAACATCCAGCCAAAACATGAACCGTTCCAGAGATATGTTAATTTAGAAGGGCAGCACCACAGATGTTCATGTGAGATCCAACATGTGGATTAGAGATGAGCCAATTATTGAAAAGTCGATTTGGCTGATTTGCCCAATTTTACAAAAAAATTTGCTTCGTGACAAATTACTTTGTCATGAAGCGCATTTTTTTGTAAGTAGCGGGTGCAATGACAGGGAGTTGCGATAGTGCCGCACCCGTGATTGTGCCCCTTAGATGCCGCGTTCATACATGATCACGGCATCTGAATGTAAAAACTGTGTAAAATGAACAAACAAAAAAATTTAATCAAACTTACCGCCTCCATTTGAGATGACGTCATCACGACCGCCGGGAGGTCAGCACGGGATTTCGGCCAAGATCTTCAATCAAGATGGCAGCAGTAAGTTTGAATTTTTATGTTTTTTACACTATTTCAGGTGAAATCGATTTGCTACCACGAAGCACGAGGAAATTCGGCTTTCAGGCGAATCGATTTTATCCTGAAATTCGGAACTAATTGGACTTTGTGGGATTCGATTCGCTCATCGTTTGTTAACATATGGAGAGGTAAGGTATAAATATTATTCTTCTCCTCCTTATAAACTCATAGAATATGGAGCAAACTGCAAAAGTGATAAAACTGGAGTAGAAGATCTAGGTAGCTTGAGTATGTGGGTATATGGTAATTGGATATATGGTACCTTAAATGACCAGGGGGGCTGGCTTTAAGCCCTTCACTAGCTTAGAACACCAGCCATGCTGACAGTATACCTTTCACTACCCTAGAACACCAGGGATGCTGCCATCAACCCCGTTAAGTACTCTGGATTGCCAGGCTGGCATTAAACCCTTTACTGTCTAAGAACACCAGGGATGCTTGATTTAACCCTTTCATTACCTTACAGCACTAAGGGAGCATTCACATGACCGTGTTGGTTTTGCGGTCCGCAAATCACGGATCCGTGTGTTCCGTATGTCTTCAGTTATCTTTCCGTTTCCGTTCCGTAAGTCCGTATAATACGGTTGTGGTGCTTCCGTGTGTCATCCGTTTTTCACAGTCCTCAAAAAACTGAAATGGGACTGAAATGGGGTTTCCTAGAATGTTTTCAGTCCAGGGGTCCGCAAAAAACAAATGACATACGGACCCATTGACTTTCTATGGGGCCACGGACCGCAATTTGCGGCCAAGTATAGGACATGTTCTAAAATAAAAGGAACAGACACACGGAACGGACAGCACACGGATGACAATGAAAGGGAAGCTGTCTAGCCGCAGATGCCATGTTTGTGGGTTAGAGTGTTTATGCCATGCACAGGTGAATGTGGTAAAGACATGGATATTCCTCAGAATAGCAACCCAAGGACCACCCATATGCCAATTAGTATGTCATGTTAGAATAGGAAAAAAGGGACATTGCTCTTTCTCGCCGACCGAGGCAGGCAAGTAAAGCCCAGAAAGTATAGTTAAGAATGTTCCAGACCCACCTAAAAGATTGTTTTTGAAATGTGGCACATGACCAACAGCCATATATGTGAGTGAGTCCCAAGAACTTGTGGAGCCAGGCCAAGCAGAGTGAGGTTTTGCATGGATTAAGTCAGTTAGCTCGGAGCAGTGTAGTCCACCGAAAAGAACCAGCACCCAGAACTGTCCATAAACTCTACAGGGAATTGGCCATAGACTCTACAGATAATTTTCTCAGTGGGCCAATGCCCATAGGGCCACCTGAGCCCTCATCACTGCCACTGGGTAGGTACATACTCCTGGGGAAACTATAGAGGTCATTATTAGAGTTAGTCCAGACATTATGCTGAAGGTAGGGCTGACTTGATGCTGTGGTCCACATCTCACCTCCTAAGGCATAAAACTTCTGTATGCCTCCATATAAAATTGCCAACATATCTTGAGGAACCCCATAAAGGTCTATAAGTGCTGTATTACTGCTCGTACAACTTTGCTTAAAACATAGATGCCGTCAGTTCTGATTTTCACAGAAAATGGACCTGAACTTAAAGGGGTTCTTCTGTGACTAATGTAATATAATATAGTACATGCCAATCTCTTTCTAACAAAGCTAGAACCAGCCCTGTACCTCACATGGATCCAGTGATCTCCCCATTCATTGCTCTGCTAGATTTCTATCAAGCTAACAGCTCAGGGGTGGGGTCTTTTCTGCTGTTACTAAGGAGGGCGTGTCCATTTATTCCTATCACAACTCAGGAGGCAGTTGAAAGATGGAACTGAGCATGTGCGACCATGTAAGTGAGCCGGACAAAGAAATAAGGAAAAAGAACAAACACTAGGTGGCTCTATACAGATACATTTTATTTAATAACTAATGTCATAACTATGCTAATTGAAATTACAAAAGTATTCAGATCCAGGTGATGATTGATAAACTGTAGAATATTTTTTGTGGGTCGACCCCTTTGAATCACAAGCTCAGGAGGCAGTTGAAGGTTAAAACTGAGCATGTGCGGCCATCTTCATTAGGAGGACAAAAAAATAAGAAAAAAACAACCAGCATGTGGCACTTTACAAATACAAAAGTATTCAGACCCAGGTGCTGGTTGGAAAACTGTAGAATATTCTTTGTGGGACAACCCCATTTAAATCACAGCTTAAGGATGGTACTGAGCATGTGCGGCCATGTAAGTGAGCCAGACAAAGAAATAATGAAAAACACTAATACTAGGTGGCGCTATACACATACATTTTATTGAATAACTCACTAGCTATACTACATTTTTCATTACATGCAATTACAAAAGTATTCAGACCCAGGTGTTGGTTGGAAAACTGTACAATATTTTTGGTGGGTCAACCCATCTAAATCACAGTTCAGGAGGCAGTTGAACGATGGAACTGAGCATGTGCAGCCATGTCAATGAGCATGTCAAAGAAATAAGAATAAAAACAAACAGCAGGTGGCGCTATACAGATACATTTTATTGAATAGCTCAGTGGCTATGCTACATTTTTTATTAAATGCAATTACAAAAGTATTCAGATCCAGGTGCTGGTTTGAAAAGTGTAGAAACTTTTTGGTAGGACAACCCGCTTAAATCACAGCTCAGGAGACAGCTGAAGGAGGAAACTGAGCATGTGCGGCCATCTCAGTGAGCAGGACAAAGAAATAAGAAAAAAAAACAGCAGGCAGCGCTATGCAGATACATTTTATTGAATAGCTCTCTGGCTATGCTACATTTTTAATTAAATGCAATTGCAAAAGTATTTAGATCCAGGTGCTGGTTTGAAAAGTGTAGAAAATTTCTTGTGGGACAGCCCCTTTAAATCACAGCTCAGGAGGCAGCTGAAGGAGGAAACTGAGCATGTGCGGCCATCTCTGTGAGCAGGACAAAGAAATAAGAAAAAAAACAACCAGCAGGTGGCGCTAGACAGATACATTTTATTGCATAACTCAGTGGCTATGCAAATTTTTTAATTACATGCTATTACAAAAGTATTCAGAACCAGGGGCTGGTTTGAAAACTGAAGAATATTTTTTGAGTTTATGCTAATTTCTTCTGTAAAGGAGGGTTTCTGTGGGTCATTGAGGCATTTCTAAATGTCCCATCATAATTAGTTTTTTAGATGTTGGTAAGATGGTCTTAAATCACATCTCAGTTTTTTTTTTTTTTTCCCCAGCTCTCCATCTCCCTAATGAGAATGTTACCATTACATCAAAATCACACAATGCGTTTCATAAATCCGTGAATTCTTCCCGCTACGGAGTGCCTCGCTATTAGGAGGTGTCACATCGCATTAAAGCCTTCGAAATTAAACAAGGAAACGCGTAATGTGCTTTTAAAGAATTCCCCAGTAATAAATGTCTGCTTCGATTGTCTCCCCTGTACCTCCACGTCTGCCTCCCCGCTCACTTCTCCTGACTGACAAATTTACTGCTTCTGACAGGAAATTCATTATTACTTGTTTTTTTTATTTTTATCCCCCCCCCCCCTCTTTCTCTTTTTCCCAGACAGCTTCGCGCCTGATCTGTCAGCCTCTTCCATCCTGATTATCTGGAGACGCCAATTTCAAAGAGACATCTTAATAGTGATGTCAACGAATTAATTAGATGTGTTAATGAGCTAAAAGCAACCCAAATTAAATTAATGCAGTAATAAGCACAGACAGCAAAATTAGCTCCAATTTCTGTAAATGACTCTGAACTGTACACAACATATCATCCTGCTAGTACATTACCATCCCCCAAAGCTAATCAAGAACTCCAGTGCAATTAACTGCTTAATTACAAAACACACACACACACAGCCCGGAGATCCGGCGGCAGAGGAGCGGCTGCGCTCTACCTGGGAAAGAGAGATATCGCCGTTAAAATTAAACAATGTTCTCACATTCCCCTGTCTACGGAACAGCGGGGGACGTGAGAGCGCCGAGCAGAGCTGAGACCGACAAAAAATGAATTCATTTGCGCAGGGGCGATGGCGCTGTCGTTTAATTCTTTAGAAATTAAAAGGGGTCACCCCATTAAAACAACATAGCCACAAAATAGAATCCTAAAAGTGACCCCATGTTGTAGGTGAGTCTAAATTGACAGAAGGCGGGGCCAACAGAAGTAGGTGGGGCTAGTAATCCCTAATGTAGTTCAAAATACCGCCCCCGCAGAACTAAATACCAAAGTGCAGCACAAAATACCGCCCCAGCAGAACTAAATACCAAAGTGCAGAACAATATACCACCCCAGCAGAACCAAGTACCACAGTGCAGCACAAAATACCGCCCCAGCAGAACCAAGTACAACAGTGCAGCACGATATATTGCCCCAGCAGAACCAAATACCATGGTGCAGCACAAAATACCACCCCAGCAGAAGCAAATACCATGGTGCAGCACAAAATACCGCCCCAGCAGAACCAAATACCAAAGTTCAGTACAAAATACCGCCCCAGCAGAATCAAGTACCAATGTGCAGCACAAAATACTGCCCCAGCAGAACCAAATACCAAAGTGCAACACAAAATACTGCCCCAGCAGAATCAAGTACCAATGTGCAGCACAAAATACTGCCCCTGCAGACCCGAGTACCATGATGCAGCACAAAATACCGCCCCAGCAGAACCAAGTACCACAGTGCAGCACAAAATACTGCCCCAGCAGAACCAAATACCAAAGTGCAGCACAAAATACCGCCCCAGCAGAATCAAGTACCAATGTGCAGCACAAAATACTGCCCCTGCAGACCCGAGTACCATGGTGCAGCACAAAATACTGCTCTAGCAGAATCAAGTACCATGGTGCAGCACAAAATACTTCCCCAGCAGAACCAAATACCACAGTGCAGTGCAAAATGCTGTCCCAGCAGAACCAAGTGCCAATGTGCAGCACAAAATACTGCCCCAGCAGAACCACGTAGAACCACAGTGCAGCACAAATTACTGCTGTCCCCGCTGCAGTGTCAGCAGGGCCGGCTCCATGTTCCTGTGGGCCCTTGGCGATAACGTCTCAGTAGGCCTCCTTACACAGTGATAACTCTCTGAGTACATATAATATAGTAGATATCACCTCAGTCCTATGTAACAGCACAGATAACACAGTGATGGCTATCTGAGTACAGAAAATGTAGTAGTGTTAACCTGCAGTCCTATTTAAAACTACAGATAATACTAGTGCTAATAATGTGTTAGTGTTACCTGCAGTCCTATGTAAAAGCACAGATAACACTAGTCCTGATAATGTGGTAGTGCTACCTGCAGTCCTATGTAAAACTACAGATAACACTAGTGGTGATAAATAATGTGGTAGTGTTACCTGCAGTCCTATGTAAAAGCACAGATAACACTAGTCCTGATAATGTGGTAGTGCTACCTGAAGTCCTATGTAAAACCACAGATAACACTAGTGGTGATAAATAATGTGGTAGTGTTACCTGCAGTCCTATGTAAAACCACAGATAACACTAGTGTAGATCATGTGGTAGTGTTACCTGTGTCCTTAGTGTGCCTCCCGGTGCCTCTCCCAGGGACTCCATGCTGGGGGTGCTGCCTCCTCTTCCTTCTTTCCTCGTCCTGATGCAGCTGTGTCAAGACATAGGAACACTGTGGGCCTGGTGATGGTGACACACACACTGGGATGGTCAAATACACACTGGGACAGACACACACACACACAGGGACAGACACACACACAGGGACAGACACACACACACACAGGGGTACACACACACACACACACACACAGGGACAGACAGACACACACAGGGACAGACACACACACACACACAGGGGTACACACACACACAGGGACAGACACACACACACAGGGACAGACAGACACACACAGTGACAGACACACACACAGGGGCAGACACACACACACAGGGGTACACACACAGGGACAGACACACACACAGGAACAGACAGACACACACACAGGGACAGACACACACACACACAGGGACAGACACACACACACAGGGGTACACACACACACAGGAACAGACAGACACACACAGGGACAGACACACACACACACACACACAGGGGTACACACACAGGGACAGACACACACACACACATTGGGATGGTCAAATACACACAGGGACAGACAGACACACACACAGGGACAGACAGACACACACACAGGGACAGACAGACACACACATACACAGGGACAGACACACAGGGACAGACAGACACACACACAGGGACAGACAGACACACACATACACAGGGACAGACACACAGGGACAGACAGACACACACATACACAGGGACAGACACACAGGGACAGACAGACACACACACAGGGGTACACACACACACACACACGGACAGACACACACAGCTAGGCCTCACCACATTCCCAGGCTTTTCCTTATACAGGACAGGTGAACCAGGCACATTACACTGAAACAGTCATTTGCAAGGAAAATAAATGTACTTTGTGCAGGACATGGCAATAAATATGTCAGATGACACAGGATCAACCATTACCCTAAGTTCAGACCTGAGCGTTTTACAGCGCGTTCCTACGCGCTGTAAAACGCTCAACACGGAGAAACCAATGATTCCCTATGGGAATGGTTCTCACCTGGGCGTTTTACAGCGCGTACGATCGCGCTGTAAAACGCCCGACGCTCAAACAAGTACAGGAGCTTTTTTTGGCGCGTTTGACGCGCGTTTGGGCCATAGACTCTTTGGACAACACTGCTGTCAATCACCCAAACGCACGTCAAACGCGCGTTCACTATTAAAAAAAACGTGCATAAAAACGCGCGACAAAAACGCGCAGAGAAACGCCTAGGTGTGAAACCAGGGTAAGAGATAGTGGGGGTGCAAAAAGGTGGTCTTGGGTGTTACATTAGCATTAAATGCTCATGGTTTGGGCAGCATGAAACCGATGGCAGGTTCCCTTAAAGGGGTTGTCCAGGATTACGAAAATATGTCTGCTTTCTTCTAATGTCCATGGGTTGACATTGCAACTCATCTCCATTGATGAGAACAGGGCTGAGGTGCAATACCACCTACAACCTGTGGACAGGTGTGGCGCCATATTAGCAAGCAGTCTTGTTTTTAGAATTCTATTTAACCCCTTGTGCTGTTTATTCATATGACAATATGGCTGCCATTTCATATTTCGTATCCTGGAGCCAAAGCTTATTTAGCATAAAATAGGGAAAACCAGGGTCAGTGCCGGACCCATATACAGCAGCAACCCGTATGCCCGTTCCGTCAGAAGGTGTGGAGCCTAATTGTCCAATATCTCTCAATATCTCAGAAAAATAATTTGCGTTGGGAAGCTGTGCAGGTTTCTGATTATGTCCCCCAGTTTGGTGGAGGGGGGTCCATGACGGTAAAGTGGAGAATTGATATTGATGACGACCATCGAGTGCAATGTTGGGCGACACAGTCACAGGTGCGACGTTATTAATGCTCCCAGCACAACAGGGCAGATGAAAACGAATGACGCCAGATGACTACACAATCCTGCAGAATATTAGATCACTGTTTTTGGAAGGAAACTTTTGCAAATTTTTGTCAAATTTATTTCCAAAGAATTTTATTGTGCAAACACTGTAGGCCTCATGTGTAAAAACGAGTGTACATAGAAAGGCCTCTTGCACACGGACGTTTTTTTTTTCCGCTTCCGTTCCGTTTTTGCGGATTCCGTTTGCAGAACCATTCATTTCAATGGTTCCACAAAAAACTGAATGTACTCTGTATGCATTCCGTTTCCATATTTCCGTATTTCCGTTCCGCTGAAAGATAGAATTTGTCCTATTATTGCCCGCCAATAACGATCCGTGGCTCCATTTAAGTCAATGGGTCCGCAAAAAATACGGAATGCATACGGAACACATCCGTATGTCATCTGTTTTTTGCGGATCCATGCCCACTTTGCCCATGTGTATACTGTTAAAATGATTAAAAATTGTATGTTTCCATTTGCGATCTGCAAGCAATGGATCACATACGGAAACCATACGGAGATTTTTTACGGAACTACGGAACGGAAAGGGAAACATAACGGAAGCATGACACTGAACAACGGATCCGTTAAAAACGGACCGCAAAATACTGAAAAAGCCATACGGTCGTGTGCAAGAGGCCAAACAGGAGCCTTCCCCAGGAGAACCAATCAGATCACTGCCTTCATTATCACTGGTCTCTGCTGATGTCAGTGGGAGTCACTGGGAAGGTATGGATTCAATTTTCAATGTTTGGTTGCTGGGGGTTTGGCGGCTGAGATTTGCCAAATTTGAAGGTCTGCCTGTTGGGACCTCTACGAGCTGTGACGTATGCCGCAATCACGCCGGCCGGCGTGATGACATCATCATGGGCCGCACAAGATTTTGCGCATGATGGCAGCGGCCGACCCGTCGCGAGCAAATGGATCAGGTAAGCATGATTTTAATTTTTTTTTTATTTTACACACTTAGGCCTCATGCACACGACCGTTGTGTGCATCTGCGGCCGTTGTTCCGTTTTCCGTTTTTTTCCGCTGACCCATTGACTTTTAATGGGTCCATGGAAAAATCGGAAAATGCACCGTTTGGCATCCGCGTCCGTGATCCGTGTTTCCAGTCCGTGAAAAAAATAGGACCGTGCCCGTTTTTTCCTATCATTTCAAAGGCAAATTTGACTTATTTTTTTATATTTTTTTTTCATGTCCATGGATCCTCTAAAAATCAAGGAAGACCCACGGAAGAAAAAACGGACACGGATCACGGAACAACGGATACAGTTTTTGCGGACCGCAAAAAAATGTCCGTGTGCATGAGGCCTTAAATGTATATCAGATGCCGCAATTATGTATGAACGCGGCATCTAAGGGGTACAATGACGGGGGCGGCGCAATCACCGCTCCCACTACTTACAAAGAAATTCGTCACAAAACAAATAATTTTGTAAAATTCGGCAGCCGAATTGGACTTTTTAGTAATTCGCTCATCACTAGGGGTAATATTTGGCCATTGTATGGCGCTATGAATATGTTTCCACTGTATAAGGCCTACATGCACACGACCGTGGTGTGTTTTGCGGTCCCCAAATTGCGATTCCGCAAAACACGGATGGTGTCTGTGCGCGTTTCGCAATTTGCGGAACGGCACGGACAGCCTTCAATATAATGCCTATTCTTGTCCACAAAGCACGGACAAGAATAGGACATGTTATATTTTTTTAGCGGGGCCACGAAATGGAGCAACGGATGCAGACAGCACACCATCTTTTGCGGTCCCATTAAAGTAAATGGTTCCGCATCCGAGCCGACAAAACGGTGGCTCGGATGCGGACCCAAACAATGGTCGTGTGCATGAGGCCTAACACTCTTTATTCAGACATTGTGATGTAAGAACTGTATAGAAATATTGAGCGCTGTGATATATGGCAGCATTATGTGGGTACTATACGGCACTGTTGAGTTAGGCCTCTTGCACATGGCCATGTGCCCCCCCTGGCCTTATTGCGGCCCGCATACGGCGGGTTCGCAATACACAGGACACCGGCCGTGTGCATTCCGCATCATGGATGCGGACCCATTCACTTGAATGGGTCCGCAAATTCGGAGATGCGGTGCGGAATGGAACTTGTCCTATCTTTTTGCGGAACGGACGAATCGCGGACCCCATTCAATTTGCAATCCGCAGCACGGGTTCGTGTGCGAGAGGCCTTATGATACTGTTTTTTGGACACTATATGTTGGTGAGATTAGTATGAGATTATTCTATAATGCTGATATTTGGGCTTTTGTGGTGGTATTATGAGGACAATATACAGCACTGGTATTTGGGCACTATATGGTGGTATTATGATACCATTATCTAATGCTGTTATTAGGCACTGTATAGTGGTATTTTGAGAACATTATGTAGTACCAATATATGGGTACTATATGATGGTATTATGCTACCATTATAGCATACTGTTATTTGGGCACTATATGGCAATATAATGAGACCATTAGAAGATACTGGCATTTAGGCACTATATGGCAGAATTATGGGAACATTATAGGACACTGTTATTTTAGGGATGATATGGCAATGATAATGTTAGGCACTATGTGGTGGTATTTTGAGAATTATTATACATTATATAGTAGAGTTATTTGGACACTATACGATGCTGTGATGATGCCATTATATCATACTGTTATTTGGGCACTATATGGCAATATTATGGGATCATTATAAGATACTGTTATTTTGGTCCTATATGGCAGTATTATGAGACTATTATATGGCGCTGTTATTTGGCTACTGTCCCTTATTGTATATATTTATTTGGAGCTGCCATCATTACCCTCATCACGCAGTCACGCAGCGTTACTTGATCTCGCAGATGATAATACCAGTGCTTTACTTGATGTAACAGACATTATACCGCTATCTGACCTATAATATTTGGGCTAGGGTTTACTTCAAAAATATTTGCACGTTGGCCCATGCTTGGCGCCAAATTCGCTCAGGACCCCATTTCGATTTTTTGCCGAGGGTCCCGATTTCTACAAAATCAGCGCTGCCTGGGCGAAACGAAGACACCGCAGGCCGATTCATACAAAGACGCGACTCCCTCAAAGGAGGTTAAAGTATCAGCGATGCATCATCCGTGTGACAAGATGTCTTCTATTGATTTCAGGTTCTGTAAAGTTATTAGTGTGAACCTCCGATAGGGCTCGGAACGTGCGGCTGAGCTACGTCCTCTGGGTCGCTTAACCCCAAACATGCCTGTCAGCTGGTGACACTGGGAGGCGGTTGCGAGGACACTGCGCTGCGCTGCCTCTCTCTTCTCCGCTGCCTCTCGTTTTCTTTACGTTTTTGCTTCTATTTTTTTCTTTTTGCCTCTTGCAATTAGTTAGTCTGCTAATAGGCGGAGGATATTTTTAGTTAATTTCAGTTCCACTTAATTGATTCCAAGTGAAACCTAGCAACTGAGTTAATTGATCTGTGTATTACACGGCAGCAGCGAGGTAACTCCCTTAGCAACCGACATCCTTGGGACTCATAAAAAAATAATGATGAAAACAATGGATATATCGTTGACAGGATAAACCCATAAAATTACTCCAGGGGTTTTTTTCTGAAGGAGGAAGTGGGGGGGGGGGGGGGGTGGAAGAAGTACGTCTTCCGTTTGCAGTATGAACAAAGGCTGAGTGTAAGAGAACGAGGACGGAGGGAAGCATCCTGAGTAGCCTTATCTTATAGACCCCTGTTCAAGCAGAGACCACAATGCAGAGAAGGACAAGGCACGCTCAATAATACTAAAAATTAGGAATGGGCACTGGTCAGAGGCTGTAGGATTGATAGGATTCTTAACCTAGTCAAAACTAGGATCATAAAGTAAAAAAAAATTGCATTACCAGCGTCAGCCACTAGGGATCAGAGTTTTTGGTCTTGATTTTGGAGACCTTACTGCCTCAAAATCAGCTTTAGGCCTCTTTCTCACTACCGTTTTTTTTTTCCGTTTTGCGGTCCGTTTTTTGCGTTCCGTATACGGTCCGTATACGGAACCATTTATTCCAATGGTTCCGCAAAAAAAACTGAATGTGTTCCGTATGCATTCCGTTTCCGTATTTCCGTTTTTCCGTTCCGTTGAGAGATAGAACATGTCCTATTATTGCCCGCAAATCACGGTCCGTGGCTCCATTCAAGTCAATGGGTCCGCAAAAAAAAACGGAACACATACGGAAATGCATCCGTATGTCTTCCGTTTCCGTTCCGTTTTTTCTGAACCATCTATTGAAAATGTTATGCCCAGCCCAATTTTTTCTATGTAATTACTGTATACTGTATATGCCATACGGAAAAACGGAACGGAACAACGGAACGGAAACGGAACCACAACGGAAGCAAAAAATAGGAACAACGGATCCGTGAAAAACGGACCGCAAAACACTGAAATGGACATACTGTAGTGTGAAAGAGGCCTTAAAAAAAACGAATTTCTATTTATTTCAGTGGGAAGCAGCGTGCACCATCCTGGGGCAGAATCCGAGCTGAATCTCCCACTGAAAGGAATAGGAAGCATTAAAAAAAAACAGCTCCAAGTAATTCCAGGTGTTTTTGGTGCGTTTTCCGTTCGTTTTTCTGCCCAGATCCGCGGCAAAAGCCTCGAGCTGAAAATGCAGCTTTGCATTGAGCACCCATTGGTTAAAAAAAAGCCTAAAAAACTCATCGAAAACAAGCGGGGGGAAAAAACAGCCAGAAAAAATCCATTGTGTGAACAGATTTGTGCAGAGAAAGGCTACATTTACAATCGCGCATACAGAAACAGGCGTGCACACATTGTCGCTCGTTCCCGGATATCTTTGTGCGGGAACGCGCGACAAACGCCCCAAAAAAAGCTCAAGAACTTGTTTGAGCGTCGGGCGTTTTACAGCGCGATCGTACGCGCTGTAAAACGCCCAGGTGAGAACCATTCCCATAGGGAAGCATTGGTTTCTCCTTGATGAGCGTTTTACAGCGCGTAGGAACGCGCTGTAAAACGCTCAGGTGTGAACTTAGGGTTAACGACCTGACGTAACTTAACGCCCAGCGCTGTACATGTACGGCGCGCTGATCGGCCGGGTGCAGGAGCTGCTCCCGTCCGATCCGCAGCAGGGGTCCATCAGTCACTGAAAGCCGGACCCCTTGTGTATGTGCTGGCATCGGTGAAATCACCAATGCCGACACATTAACCCCTGCATGGCAGTGGTCAGCGCTGACCTAGGCATATGCGGACTTCAGACATGTGCACGGTGGCCATCGGGTTCCCGCGATGCTGTGACGGAGACCCGATGGCAGGGAAGGTAGCCCAATGCCTTCCTTAGGCATCATGGCTGCCTTCCGGGAGAGCCTGTCAGATCCAGCCCCCTGGATCTCACAGGCAAGCAGACTGTAAGGCCCCTTTCACACGGGCGAGTTTTCAGTGCGGGTGCGATGCGTGAGTTGACTGCATTGCACCCGCACTGAATCTGGACACATTCATTTCTATGGGGCTGTGCACATGAGCGGTGATTTTCACGCATCACTTGTGCGTTGCGTGAAAATCGCAGCATGCTCTATTTTTTTTTCACGCAACGCAGGCCCCATAGAAGTGAATGGGGCTGCGTGAAAATCACAAGCATCCGCAAGCAAGTGCGGATGCGGTGCGATTTTCACGCACGGTTGCTAGGAGACGATCGGGATGGGGACCCGATCTTTATTATTTTCCCTTATAACATGGTTATAAGGGAAAATAATAGCATTCTGAATACCATGGTAAAAGATCATGTGATGGACCATGTGATGAGCACAGTGAGGTCATCAAAGGTAATATTCCTCACAGAAGAAGACAGAAGAGAAGCCGGCTGCACGAACAAGTGGATTAAGGGAAGTTAAATTATTTTTAATATTTTTTTTAACCCCTCCAGCCCTGTATTCAGAATGCTATTATTTTCCCTTCCAACCATGTTATAAGGGAAAATAATACAATCTACACAACCTTGAACCCAAACCTGAACTTCAGTGAAGAAGTTCAGGTCTGGGTACCACATTCAGTTTTTTATCACGCGCGCGCAAAATGCATTGCACCGGGGCGATAAAAACTGAACAACAGAACGCAATCGCAGTCAAAACTGACTGCAATTGCGTACCTACTCGCGCGGGTTTGCCGCAACGCATCCGGACCTTATCCGGACACGCTCTTGTGAAAGAGGCCTAAGTGTATTACACTGTGTAATACACTTACAGCCAATCCATGACAATACAGAAGTATTGTTAAGGGGATCAAACCCCCAAAAGTTGTGGAAAAAAAAGTTAAAAAATAAAGTTTTACAAAATAAATATTACGTTTTAAAGGGAGTCTGTCACCACATTTTAGCATGTTAGACCGTTAAAATAGGGTTATGTGATCTACCCAGAACATAAAAACGGTACCTTTGTTGTAGAAAACGGACTTTTCTTTTTGCCGAAAATGAATTTATAAGATTATGTTCTGAGCCCTCTCAAGTGCCCAGGGCGGTCTCTCAATCCTCGGAGCCCCAGGCAGGCACCTCCTAAGCGGCTCATAACCCCGCCCTCCGTGCGCCTCTGCCCGCCCGTTTACTCCCCTCCCCTGTCCTTTTCCACTGCGGCTGTGCGGTACAAATCGTAGCGGGCGCATGCGCAACGCGATGCCCGCTCCTGGCATCGCAATACCTACTGCGCATGCGCCCGCTACGATTTGGACCGCACAGCAGCAGTGGAAAAGGACAGGGGAGGGGAGTAAACGGGCGGGCAGAGGCGCACGGAGGGCGGGGTTATGAGCCGTTTAGGAGGTGCCTGCCTGGGGCTCCGAGGATTGAGAGACCGCCCTGGGCACTTGAGAGGGCTCAGAACATAATCTTAAAAGTTCATTTTCGGCAAAAAGAAAAGTCAGTTCTCTACAACAAAGGTACCGTTTTTATGTTCTGGCTGGATCACATAACCCTATTTTAACGGTCTAACATGCTAAAATGTGGTGACAGACTCCCTTTAAGTAAAAAGAAAAGCGTCCTTTTCCCCAAATAAAGTAAAAAAAATGTAAAAAAATTGGGAAAAAAAGAAAAGTAGACATATTAAGTATCACTGCGTCCGTATCAACCGGCTCTATAAAAATATCACATGACCTAACCCCTCAGGTGAACACCGTCAACAAAATAAAGTAAAAGCTGTGCTAAAAAACTATTTTTTTTGTTACCTTACATCACTAAAAGTGCAACACCAAGCGATAAAAAAGGTGTATGTCCCCCATAATAGTACCAATCTAACCGTCACCTCATGCTGCAAAAAATTTATCCTACCTAAGACAATCTCCCAAAAAAAAAAAAATATATATGGCACTCAGACTATGGAGATACTAAAACATATATTATATTAGGTATTGCCAAGTCCATAACGACCTGCTCTATAAAATATCACATGACCTAACCCCTCAGATGAACACAGTAAAGAAAAGAAAAGAAAAACGGTGTCAAAAAGCCATTTTTTTTGTTACCTTACATCACATAAAGTGTAATAGCAAGCGATCAAAAATTCATACGCACCCCAAAATCATACCAATCAAACCATCATCTTATCCTGCAAAAATTGAGATCCTACCTAAGACAATTGCCCAAAAAATAAAAAAAACTATGGCTCTCAGAATATGGAGAAACAAAAAAATCATTTAAAAAAAAAAATGCTTTATTATGTAAAACTGAAACAAACAACCAAAAAAGTAGTCATATTTGGTATTATCGCCTCCGTAACAACCTGTTCTATAAAAATACCACATGATCTAACCTGTCAGATGAACATTGTAAATAACAAAAAATAAAAACGGTGCCAAAACAGCTATTTTTTGTTACCTCGCCTCACAAAAAGTGTAATATAGAGCAACAAAAAATCATATGTACTGTAGGAAGGCGCAAGGGACTGTCGTTGACGGAAAGTATGTGTCACCAAGGTTCCTGGCCTCGGTGGAGTAAGAGCCAGTTTTCATGTGTCAGCATTAATTGCAGTTTGACACATTGCTATTTAGTATAGCTGTAATAGCTGATCCGGGACGGCTCTTACTGGGAGTAGTCAACGTGCTGGGTGGGTGACTACTCCCCACGTTCTAGGGCCGGGTTTTCGAGAGACCTATAAAAAACAGCCAGCAGTGTCAGCTGGTGGTGATAATCTCTCTGACATTGGAGCTCTGGCAATCTCTGTGGGATCTGAGCCTAGTGCCAGGCTGGAGGCCTGATTCTGGGAGGACTGCTCTGTTTTGTGCTATGCTGACCAGGGGACTGTTTTTGCTGTATGAACTGTCTAGGTAGTGAACGAACACCATAACTGCAAATGGACTGTCGTACTGTTTTGTAGCCATAAGTGTGAATAAAACACTGCCATTTTTGAGTTACAAATGTGTCTTTGCCTCTATACTGCATCCGCTTGTCCTGCCTACAAAGAGCAAATCCCCACAATTGGTGGAGGATGTGGGCACGAGCAGTGAGGCTGGCGAGAACACCAATATTTTTGGTTTCTGCGTTTTTTCAAGCACGGTTGTATGTCATACATTAAACCAGCTGTATTACAACCCCTTCCCCATGACAAAATGGAGGCTGTTGTGAAGGCCCTCATGGAGGCTAATCTGCAGCAGCGAGAGACAAACCTGCACCAACACAAAGCTAATAAGCAGCAGCAAAAGACCAACCAGTTGCTGCTACAACATGTGATGGCTTTGCAGACAGCAGGAGCAACCCTGAGTGTCCACGATGCCTGGAAGGCAGTCCATGCAGCGATTCCTAAGATGACACCCGCAGACGACATCAAAACCTACCTGGCGATGTATGAGAAAGTGGCCACAAGGGAGAAGATACCCCGAGACCAGTGGGCTAAGGTCATCGCTCCATTCCTGGAATCCGATTCCCAGCGGGTATATTTCGACTTGCCGGACGATCAAGCGGCCAACTACCAGAAAGTAAAGGGTGAGATTTTGGCCAGACTGGGGGGGTGAATGTGTTGGTCCGGGCGCAGCGGGTACATCAGTGGGGGTTTAAACTGGCTTAGCCCGCGAGAACCCAATATTATGACTTACTCGACCTTTTGCAAAAGTGGCTACAGCCTGATGTGCTGAGTCCCACGGCTATGCTGGATAGACTATTGGCCGATATCTTCTGGAGGGCACTGCCACCCCCTCTCCAGCATTGGATCGGCCAGGTGTCTCCTGGCAATCCCCCGGAGATGGTGGACCTGGTAGAGCGCTACGAGGCTACTATGAATCTTAAGGAGGGTTCTTTCGGGGGGGAGGCAGTCAAACCCCATAAATCCCCACCCCAGACCCGGGGACTTGTGCCACCCAAACCCGCCCAGGATGTACCCCCTATGGACTCGGCTCTGATGGTCTGTTGGCGGTGTCGGGACCCTGGCCATGTAAGAGCTGACTGTCCCCATCAGGTGGAACCCATGGATACTAACTATGGCTACCGTCAGTCGCTATATGCCAGGAAGCTAGTGTGCAGCAGGCACCCCAGAAACTCTAAATCACTTGTGCCGGGTGGAAGTGGGAGACACTCCAGCGGAGGCCCTGCTGGACTCAGGGAGTCTGGTGTCCCTAGTAAGGGCTCCCTTGGTACGGCCCGCTGAGTATACTGGCCGGAAAGTCGGGGTCATGTGCATACATGGGGGCTTAAAAGACTATCCCACTGCCCTGATGTCTCTAACCACGGGGGACGGTAGGTGGACTCACGAAGTGGCAGTTGCCACAAACTTGCACTACGAACTTATAATAGGGAAAGACTTCCCTGGTTTCCCGACACTGTGGCCTGCTACGAATGTGACTGAGACCCATGAGACAGGGGTAACCCCAGCAGAGTGGCCTTGCTCCGGGGGGAGGTCGGAACCCGAGGCAGAAGTGCCAGCGGTAGGGGTGACCGCCACTTCGGTGGAAGAGGGGGAGAGAACCCCACTGAGTGTAATGGTGGGAGACGTGGGGGACTTGCTGCCGGGGCCTGAACTGGCAGACCTCAATGTCTCCGGGAATAATTGTGGTACTGCAGAACCCCGGGACCCCACCCTATCCCAAGCCTGGAAAATTGTATTAATAGTAGATGGTGAACCACAACAAGCTGGGGCAGAGTCAGTGTTCCCCCGTTTTGTGGTTCAGCAGGATCTGTTGTATCGAGTAAACCAGCTGCGGGGTGAACACATTGAACAGTTGGTGGTGCCCTAGGCTTATCGCAAACTCGTGTTAAAGTTAGCCCACCAGCATGTTCTCGGGGGTCATCTGGGAATGCAGAAAACACAGGACCGGATACTACAACGGTTTTACTGGCCCAGTGTGTTTAAAGAGGTGGACGAGTTCTCTAAGTCTTGCCCGACCTGCCAGGCAACTAGCCACCAGCACCTTTTCCGCAATCCCTTGGTACCTCTCCCGATCATCGAGGTACAGTTTGAGCGAATCGCTATGGACCTCGTAGGCCCAGTACCAAAGTCCGCTAGAGGACATCAACACATCTTGGTCATCCTAGACTACGCCACTTGGTACCCGGAGGCAGTGCCACTGCGACACACATCGGCTAAACTTATAGCTAAGTAGCTAATTTAGATGTTCTCCCAAGTGGGGCTACCTAAAGATGTTCTGACTGACCAGGGGACCCCTTTTATGTCCAAGGTCATGAGGGAACTCTGTAAGTTGCTGCATATCAAACAGTTACAGACGTCCGTGTACCATCCGCAAACGGACGGTGTGGTTAAAAAGGTTTAACAAAACACTAAAAACCATGTTAAAAAGGGTAGTGTCTAAAGATGGGAAGGACTGGGACATTCTTCTGCCCTATCTCATGTTCGCTGTACTAGGGGTACCCCAGGCCACTACTGAGTTCTTGCCCTTCGAATTGCTATATGGCAGACACCCTCGTGGTTTGTTGGACGTAGCGAAAGAGGCGTGGGAACAGCAACCCACTCCGCATAAAAGTGTCCTTGAGTATGTTACCAAGATGCAACAGCGGATAGAGACCATTTTGCCTCTTGTCAGGGAGCATATGGAGGCCGCTCAGCGAGCCCAGTCGGATCTATAATCGGCAGGCTCGGGTCCGGATCTTTAACCTGGGTGATTGGGTTTTGGTTCTGGTGCTGACCGTGGACAGAACGTTCCTGGCCAGGTGGCAGGGGCTCTACGAAGTACTTGAGAAAATTGGAGTGGTAAATTACAAGGTACACCAGCCAGGGCTGCAAAAGCCGGAGCAGATGTACCATGTGAATCTACTGAAACCGTGGAAAGATAGGGAAACCTGTACTGAAGACAGCCCACGGGCAGGTTTTCTAGGGGAAGTGGTTTCGGCCCCTCTGTCTGAAGCAAGGGAAACGGCTGCCACAGTAAGAATTGCTGACAGCCTCTCCTCTAAGCAGGCTCAGGAGGCCAGGGAGTTTATTAGCCGGAACACAGATGTGTTTTCGGATCTCCTTGGACGCACTTCCACAATTTGGCATTCCACAATAGCGCCACTCTTGTTTATAGGCTGTGTCTGGTATTGCAGCTCAGACCGAACACATTAAATGAGGATAAGCTGTTATACCATACACAAACCATAGACAAGAGTTGTAAAAAAAAAATAATTAAGATTTAGGGGGGTAGCAGCGCCTGTGTAGCGTGCATGCGTCTGTTGACGTGGGGCGTTGTTGGCTGCTTCTCTGCTGAACATAAGGGTGGATTGTGGCAGAAGCAGAACTGGCAAACTTGCCGTGACCTAGCTAGCGAGCTGGCAGCGAAAAACCTACAATATCGAATTCCCTTGATACGAATGTATAAGAACGGAGACCTTGGCGGTGACAACGTACTCGGGTTGTTAGGGAGAGATTGTCTATTATGAAGAAATAAAGACTGGCAGATGTGGACATGCCAATGTGCAAGATTTCCATTCCATGGACGGGCACGGCACAGCAGGAGCTTATACATGTGCAGTCATTTCGCCAAGCGTTTTTTAGAGTGGATTTGCATGGGTAGAAGAGGATGACAGATTTATACGTAGTCACATTATAAGGCCATAAAACACAAAGCTCGCCCCCACCAATAATTTGGATTAGTGGATGAAGAACATTGGTTTTCACGTTGGCAGTACAGGGCTAGCTAGCTATAGGGATTTATAGAGAGGTCATCCATACGACTCCTATGGGGCCTGTGGTAGGAGGAGAACCTAAACCCCCCCCCCCCCCCATTGCCTTTCCCAGCTCTGCTTACTTGCTATGGATCCACACGCCACAAAAGCTGAGCAGACCCAACGAAAGCCAAAGCAGTAGACCGCTGCTGCCATTTTGATTTATTATCAAAGGTTTAGTTACCCTTGAACTACTTCCCCTATTTTCCAACATACAATTATAGCTTTTCCCAGCAGTGGCCAATAGGGGGAGCTCACTGCATAGATTGAGTGGGATTAATAGTGACTGTGCTTGCCCATATGCACCACGGTCCCCCTAGTGGTGGCTGCAGGCAGAGTTTTATCATTTAGCACAGCGATCAGCAACCTTCGGCACTTCAGCTGCTTTGAAACAACAACTCTCAGCATGCAAACTTGCTGGGCTGTTCTTGTAACTCCCACAGAAGAGAAGGGAAGTTTCAGAACAGCTGACGTGCCGGAGGTTGCTGATCCCTGATTCAGGGCGTTCAGGGTAAGAACCATGTCTCCATATGATATAATGCTAACTTTATCGTAATTGCCAACTTCCAATAGAAAAGGAGAGACCTACTGTGCTCCTGGCAAATCTCCTGGGCACCACGCAGAAGATTGCTTTCTGCCAGTCATCAGCCCTCCATGAACTTTATGTGGCATCGGGATGAAGCCTGCTTTATAAGGGACCCTATTTTATAAAAAAAAACATTATTATGTCAGAGCTGGGGCCCGCTGGACAACACTCTGGTAGGCCAGTATAAGCCTATGTTTTTTTACCGCTGGAATGGCTTGTTTCCTTGGCATCAGCGCTGGCATTTTTCTTCTACACATGATATAATACTGAACAGAAGTACCTTCCTCTGGCTCTTATGGACATACATCTGGTCATCCCAAGTTATTGAACTTTGAATATAGGACTTGTACAGATTCAAACAAGTGGTTACATGGTACTGCTAGTGCCTGGTGACAAGGGCATATTCCCTCGGTTGAAACCCAGAGGTATATTTTAAAGTTCCTTGGCCCCAATGGAAAATTGGTAATGTTCCCCCTTCACCTACCATTGACCATTTATAATATTGGTGTCCTTTTATATGGTAGAGGCGTCTTTGAGTCCCTCCAGGAACCAGTACAGCTATGTGCCTTCCAGCAGTCCGGGTCTCTTGACATCAACAATCACTACAATCAATTGTATCTCCCCACCCTCCATCCACCAGAGCTCATGATGCCGCAAGATATCTTCAGAAACTATAAGCACCCTTGGTACTAGTCATATATATAGGAGACCACCAGAAGTCCAAGAGTCATTGGACGCTCTTACGTAGAATATTCCAAGCACTTTACTCTTGTCCATTTGCCTGCTAGGGTGTCTTCTCCTTTTGGCTTTCCTTATCTCTGTTCTAAATACGAACTCTTGTTAAAGGTAAATTGGCTCTCCACTTTCCTTCTAGAAGTAATACAGCTGGTTGAAGTGTTTGTAGGTGAAGATCTCCAAGAGTCACAAACTGACTTTTTCTCAATAGTTCTCATGAGTTCATTCTGCTTGGCTCATATGGCAGTAAAGTTTTGTGAAAGCAAAAAGTATAACACCATTCTTTTTCTTATTGTCTTCTTTACTGTTTATCAGATTTTTTTTTTGTCATTTTTGAAAAAAAGCCTCAAACTGATATCTAGGATGAACTTCAAAAAATGAATCAAGACAGGTAACAATGACCCCAGTACATGGTAACTAGGGATGAGTGAATTGACTTTGGATGAAACATCCGAAAGTCGGTTCGCACATCCCTAATAGTAACCATAGAGCCCAGTATAGGGGAAATGGAGAGAATCACCTACTCATGAATGTGACACATGGTGACATATCAATATATGGTAGCTTATCACTAATGTAGAGTACACTGCTCAAAAGAGGGAGTGCTTTAGGTCTCTGACCATGAGAATGGGTCTCTGACAATGAATGGGGACAAAATGGAAGCGTTTTTTTTCCGGTATTAAGACCCTATGACGGATTTAAATACCGGAAAATAGAAACGCTAGTGTGAAAGTAGCCTTACTTTTTCAAACAGTCTGACTTTAAATCTCATGTGTATGGCCACCTTAAGGATTGAACTCTGTAAAATAGAAGCATTGGGTTATTACAGAAGGCTCACTAAAAAGGCCATGCTTGGACTGAGACAGTAAAGGTAACACATGCATACAGCTTTAGACTTTACTGCATGTGGTTAGGGTTATTTGCTTCTGGTGTCTGCCACACTACTGAGATGGACTGACGATCTCATCTAGGACTGCACCCCACAGTTGGAAATAGAGAAGTGTTAGGAGATTGCACACGTTTTGTAATTCGGAAACATTGCTAGAGAAAGATTTAGAAGGGACCATCTTATTACCTATTGCAAATACAAAGCCTTCGGGAAGAGCCTACTTTGTGGAATACTTGAGAACCATGCCTACTGATGGTGTTTGTATTGTGACTCCTATCATCTTCATCATCTATGCATATTTATCTTCATCATCTAGAAATTCTCTTTTCTTACTACAATCAACCAAGCCAGCCTGGTCATTGGTCTCTGTTCCCAAGCAGAACTCCCATTCTCCTGCCTTGCACCCTGACACTAACTCAACAGGCAGGAGACCTAGGAGTGTCCTGAGGGGATCAGGGGTCATGCCCCTATGATAGCAGCCTGAGAAAACTCTGGAGCAGGGTTAGCCACCGTGAGGACTACAACCACCCTCTATCACGATCGGCGTGACTATCACATACGTGACACAGAGGGAGGGAAAGAGGAAGGCCCTGCCCAAGTGAGAGGGAAGGTGGTGACCCCTGACTCACCTTGCGGCTGGCACCTGGCTGCCCTGACGTCCCTAGACGGGTTCCTCACCCGTACGCCGATCACGTGCCTAAAACCCTGGCTTTCCCTAAGATGAGCCCTAGATAGTGAACAGGGCGGTGGGAACACTAGTCCGCACCACTAGCTCTAAAGGAAAACACCAAGGGGAGGACAGACAATACAGACTAAACATATAATCCCAGGTGGGTGACAACAGGAGACAACAAAAAGCCCAACAGGGATCCGGAGGGAAGCACTCTGGAACAACAACCAGGATTCACAGCTCCAGTGGGTCAGTATAGATGTCCAGGCAGGAAGCTCTATAACTGGCAACTAGAGAAGTGTGAGAGGAGAATATAAGGAGGTTGGGAGTGGCAGACAAGAAACAGCTGAGGAGGAGAAGCTACGGATCCCTGAGTGAGACAAAAAGGATTGCAAGGCAAACACAGAAAACAATCACTAAGAAACAACGTGATCTTTAGACATAGAGCGCGCAGCCACCCGCTGCGACTTCCTGACCCCGGGTATAACGGAGTCAGACGTGGCTCTTGACACCCTCGTGACAGTACCCCCCCTTTCACGAGGGGCCTCCGGACACTCAGGACCAGGTCTCTCAGGATGAGAGGCATGGAAAGCCTGTAATTAACCTGTTGGCGTTTACCTCTGACGCTGGAACCCACATTCTTTCCTCGGGACCGTAACCCCTCCAATGCACCAGATACTGAAGAGAGCGGCGGACCCGACGAGAATCAACAATTCTGGATTTTTGAAACTCGAGATTACCATCCACAATAACAGGAGGAGGTGGCAGCGGTGATGGTTCTAGAGGTGGAACATACTTATTGAGTAACGACTTATGGAAGACGTTATGGATCTTAAAAGTCTGAGGTAGCTCCAGGCGAAAAGCCACAGGGTTAATGACGGCTACTATTTTATAAGGACCAATGAACCTAGGACCCAGTTTCCAAGAGGGAACCTTCAACTTAATATTCCTAGTAGACAACCACACATAGTCATTCACTCCTAGGTCCGGACCTGGCGACCGTTTCTTATCGGCCATGCATTTATATTTACCACTCATATTTTTCAAGTTAGCTTGCACCTTCTGCCATACCGATGAAAGAGATGAAGAAAACCGTTCCTCTTCGGGAACCCCAGAAGACCCCCCCTCTTTGAAAGTACAAAATTGGGGATGAAAACCGTATGCACCAAGAAATGGTGACTTGCCAGTAGGGATGAGCGAACTCGAACTGTATAATTTTGGGGTGTCCGTGACACGGACCCGAACCCGGACATTTTCGTAAAAGTCCGGGTTCGGGTTCGGTGTTCGTCGCTTTCTTGGCGCTTTTGTGACGCTTTCTTGGCGCTTTTTGAAAGGCTGCAAAGCAGCCAATCAACAAGCGTCATACTACTTGCCCCAAGAGGCCGTCACAGCCATGCCTACTATTGGCATGGCTGTGATTGGCCAGAGCACCATGTGACCCAGCCTCTATTTAAGCTGGAGTCACATAGCGCCGCCCGTCACTCTGCTCTGATTAGCGTAGGGAGAGGTTGCGGATGCGACAGTAGGGCGAGATTAGGCAGATTAACTCCTCCAAAGGACTTCACTTGATTAATCGATCGATCTGCAGCTGTGCATCATTGAGCTGCTGAAATTCAAATGCTCACTCACTGTTTTTAGGCTGCCCAGACCGTTTGTCAGTCACTTTTTTCTGGGGTGATCGGCGGCAATTTTGTGTCTTGTGCGGTGCTGCGACCAAGTGCATCCAAGCTGCGACCAAGTGCATTTAACCCTCAATGGTGTGGTTGTTTTTTGGCTAAAGCCTACATCAGGGTGAAGCTGTCACACCAAGTGCATTTAACCAGCAATAGTCTGTTCATTTTTTGGCCATATACTAAATCAGGGGCAAGCTGCGCCTGTCACCAAGTGCATTTAACCCTCAATGGTGTGGTTGTTTTTTGGCTAAAGCCTACATCAGGGTGAAGCTGTCACACCAAGTGCATTTAACCAGCAATAGTCTGTTTATTTTTGGCCATATACTACATCAGGGGCAAGCTGCGCCCGTCACCAAGTGCATTTAACCCTCAGTAGTGTGGTTCGTCAAGCTGTGACACCAAGTGCATTTAACCAGCAATAGTCTGTTCATTTTTTGGCCATATACTACATCAGGGGCAAGCTGCGCCCGTCACCAAGTGCATTTAACCCTCAGTAGTGTGGTTGGTCAAGCTATCACACCAAGTGCATTTAACCAGCAATAGTCTGTTCATTTTTTGGCCATATACTACATCAGGGGCAAGCTGCGCCCGTCACCAAGTGCATTTAACCCTCAGTAGTGTGGTTGGTCAAGCTGTGACACCAAGTGCATTTAACCAGCAATAGTCTGTTCATTTTTTGGCCATATACTACATCAGGGGCAAGCTGCGCCCGTCACCAAGTGCATTTAACCCTCAGTAGTGTGGTTGGTCAAGCTATCACACCAAGTGCATTTAACCATCAATAGTCTGTTCATTTTTTGGCCATATACTAAATCAGGGGCAAGCTGCGCCCGTCACCAAGTGCATTTAACCAGCAATAGTCTGTTCATTTTTTGGCCATATACTACATCAGGGGCAAGCTGCGCCCGTCACCAAGTGCATTTAACCCTCAGTAGTGTGGTTCGTCAAGCTGTGACACCAAGTGCATTTAACCAGCAATAGTCTGTTCATTTTTTGGCCATATACTACATCAGGGGCAAGCTGCGCCCGTCACCAAGTGCATTTAACCAGCAATAGTGTGGTTATTTTTTGGCCATATCCCAGTCTAATTCTGTCACTAAATCCATACCGGTCACCCAGCGCCTAAATACTAGGCCTCAAATTTATATCCCGCTAAATCTCTCGTTACCGCTGTCCTGTTGTGGCTGGGAAAGTTATTTAGTGTCCGTCAAAGCACATTTTTTGTTCTGGGTTGAAGTACAATTCCCAATTTAGCAATTTCATAATTTAGTGGTTCCTGCTATATCAGAGCTATTTGAAATCTATCCCTAAAAGGGTATATAATATTCAAGGTGCACATAGGGTCATTCAGAATAACTTCACACACACGCTACTGTGCATTTCCAAGTCTAATTCTGTCGCTAAATCCATACCGGTCACCCAGCGCCTAAATACTAGGCCTCAAATTTATATCCCGCTAAATCTCTCGTTACCGCTGTCCTGTTGTGGCTGGGAAAGTTATTTAGTGTCCGTCAAAGCACATTTTTTGTTCTGGGTTGAAATACAATTCCCAATTTAGCAATTTCATAATTTAGTGGTTTCTGCTATATCAGAGCTATTTGAAATCTATCCCTAAAAGGGTATATAATATTCAAGGTGCACATAGGGTCATTCAGAATAACTTCACACACACGCTACTGTGCATTTCCAAGTCTAATTCTGTCACTAAATCCATACCGGTCACCCAGCGCCTAAATACTAGGCCTCAAATTTATATCCCGCTAAATCTCTCGTTACCGCTGTCCTGTTGTGGCTGGGAAAGTTATTTAGTGTCCGTCAAAGCACATTTTTTGTTCTGGGTTGAAATACAATTCCCAATTTAGCAATTTCATAATTTAGTGGTTTCTGCTATATCAGAGCTATTTGAAATCTATCCCTAAAAGGGTATATAATATTCAAGGTGCACATAGGGTCATTCAGAATAACTTCACACACACGCTACTGTGCATTTCCAAGTCTAATTCTGTTAGTAAATCCATACCGGTCACCCAGCGCCTAAATACTAGGCCTCAAATTTATATCCCGCTGAATTTGAATACAATACATTGGGCCAAATAATATTTTTGTTGTTGTGGTGAACCATAACAATGAGAAAAACATCTAGTAAGGGACGCGGACGTGGACATGGTCGTGGTGGTGTTAGTGGACCCTCTGGTGCTGGGAGAGGACGTGGCCGTTCTGCCACATCCACACGTCCTAGTGTACCAACTACCTCAGGTCCCAGTAGCCGCCAGAATTTACAGCGATATATGGTGGGGCCTAATGCCGTTCTAAGGATGGTAAGGCCTGAGCAGGTACAGGCATTAGTCAATTGGGTGGCCGACAGTGGATCCAGCACGTTCACATTATCTCCCACCCAGTCTTCTGCAGAAAGCGCACAGATGGCGCCTGAAAACCAACCCCATCAGTCTGTCACATCACCCCCATGCATACCAGGGAAACTGTCTCAGCCTCAAGTTATGCAGCAGTCTCTTATGCTGTTTGAAGACTCCGCTGGCAGGGTTTCCCAAGGGCATCCACCTAGCCCTTCCCCAGCGGTGGAAGACATAGACTGCACTGACGCACAACCACTTATGTTTCCTGATGATGAGGACATGGGAATACC
Organism: Bufo gargarizans; assembly: GCF_014858855.1. Taxonomy (NCBI): domain Eukaryota; kingdom Metazoa; phylum Chordata; class Amphibia; order Anura; family Bufonidae; genus Bufo; species Bufo gargarizans. The sequence goes on along the minus strand of NC_058087.1, from coordinate 172,172,807 downwards.
ACCTCAGCATGTCTCTGATGATGACGACGAAACACAGGTGCCAACTGCTGCGTCTTTCTGCAGTGTGCAGACTGAACAGGAGGTCAGGGATCAAGACTGGGTGGAAGACGATGCAGGGGATGATGAGGTCCTAGACCCCACATGGAATGAAGGTCGTGCCACTGACTTTCACAGTTCGGAGGAAGAGGCAGTGGTGAGACCGAGCCAACAGCGTAGCAAAAGAGGGAGCAGTGGGCAAAAGCAGAACACCCGCCGCCAAGAGACTCCGCCTGCTACTGCCCGCCGCCATCTGGGACCGAGCACCCCAAAGGCAGCTTCAAGGAGTTCCCTGGCATGGCACTTCTTCAAACAATGTGCTGACGACAAGACCCGAGTGGTTTGCACGCTGTGCCATCAGAGCCTTAAGCGAGGCATTAACGTTCTGAACCTGAGCACAACCTGCATGACCAGGCACCTGCATGCAAAGCATGAACTGCAGTGGAGTAAACACCTTAAAACCAAGGAAGTCACTCAGGCTCCCCCTGCTACCTCTTCTGCTGCTGCCGCCTCGGCCTCTTCTGCTGCTGCCGCCTCGGCCTCTTCCTCCGCCTCTGGAGGAACGTTGGCACCTGCCACCCAGCAAACAGGGGATGTACCACCAACACCACCACCACCACCTCCGTCACCAAGCGTCTCAACCATGTCACACGGCAGCGTTCAGCTCTCCATCTCACAAACATTTGAGAGAAAGCGTAAATTCCCACCTAGCCACCCTCGATCCCTGGCCCTGAATGCCAGCATTTCTAAACTACTGGCCTATGAAATGCTGTCATTTAGGCTGGTGGACACAGACAGCTTCAAACAGCTCATGTCGCTTGCTGTCCCACAGTATGTTGTTCCCAGCCGCCACTACTTCTCCAAGAGAGCCGTGCCTTCCCTGCACAACCAAGTATCCGATAAAATCAAGTGTGCACTGCGCAACGCCATCTGTGGCAAGGTCCACCTAACCACAGATACGTGGACCAGTAAGCACGGCCAGGGACGCTATATCTCCCTAACTGCACACTGGGTAAATGTAGTGGCAGCTGGGCCCCAGGCGGAGAGCTGTTTGGCGCACGGCCTTCCGCCGCCAAGGATCGCAGGGCAACATTCTTTGCCTCCTGTTGCCACCTCCTCCTTCTCGGCTTCCTCCTCCTCTTCTTCCACCTGCTCATCCAGTCAGCCACACACCTTCACCACCAACTTCAGCACAGCCCGGGGTAAACGTCAGCAGGCCATTCTGAAACTCATATGTTTGGGGGACAGGCCCCACACCGCACAGGAGTTGTGGCGGGGTATAGAACAACAGACCGACGAGTGGTTGCTGCCGGTGAGCCTCAAGCCCGGCCTGGTGGTGTGCGATAATGGGCGAAATCTCGTTGCAGCTCTGGGACTAGCCAATTTGACGCACATCCCTTGCTTGGCGCATGTGCTGAATTTGGTGGTGCAGAAGTTCATTCACAACTACCCCGACATGTCAGAGCTGCTGCATAAAGTGCGGGCCGTCTGTTCGCGCTTCCGGCGTTCACATCCTGCTGCTGCTCGCCTGTCTGCGCTACAGCGTAACTTCGGCCTTCCCGCTCACCGCCTCATATGCGACGTGCCCACCAGGTGGAACTCCACCTTGCACATGCTGGACAGACTGTGCGAGCAGCAGCAGGCCATAGTGGAGTTTCAGCTGCAGCACGCACGGGTCAGTCGCACTACAGAACAGCACCACTTCACCACCAATGACTGGGCCTCCATGCGAGACCTGTGTGCCCTGTTGCGCTGTTTCGAGTACTCCACCAACATGGCCAGTGGCGATGACGCCGTTATCAGCGTTACAATACCACTTCTATGTCTCCTTGAGAAAACACTTAGGGCGATGATGCAAGAGGAGGTGGCCCAGGAGGAGGAGGAGGAGGAGGAGGAGGAAGAGGGGTCATTTTTAGCACTTTCAGGCCAGTCTCTTCGAAGTGACTCAGAGGGAGGTTTTTGGCAACAGCAGAGGCCAGGTACAAATGTGGCCAGACAGGGCCCACTACTGGAGGACGAGGAGGACGAGGATGAGGAGGAGGTGGAGGAGGATGAGGATGAAGCATGGTCACAGCGGGGTGGCACCCAACGCAGCTCGGGTCCATCACTGGTGCGTGGCTGGGGGGAAAGGCAGGACGATGACGATACGCCTCCCACAGAGGACAGCTTGTCCTTACCCCTGGGCAGCCTGGCACACATGAGCGACTACATGCTGCAGTGCCTGCGCAACGACAGCAGAGTTGCCCACATTTTAACCTGTGCGGACTACTGGGTTGCCACCCTGCTGGATCCACGCTACAAAGACAATGTGCCCACCTTACTTCCTGCACTGGAGCGTGATAGGAAGATGCGCGAGTACAAGCGCACGTTGGTAGACGCGCTACTGAGAGCATTCCCAAATGTCACAGGGGAACAAGTGGAAGCCCAAGGCCAAGGCAGAGGAGGAGCAAGAGGTCGCCAAGGCAGCTGTGTCAATGCCAGCTCCTTTGAGGGCAGGGTTAGCATGGCAGAGATGTGGAAAACTTTTGTCAACACGCCACAGCTAACTGCACCACCACCTGATACGCAACGTGTTAGCAGGAGGCAACATTTCACTAACATGGTGGAACAGTACGTGTGCACACCCCTCCACGTACTGACTGATGGTTCGGCCCCATTCAACTTCTGGGTCTCTAAATTGTCCACGTGGCCAGAGCTAGCCTTTTATGCCTTGGAGGTGCTGGCCTGCCCGGCGGCCAGCGTTTTGTCTGAACGTGTATTCAGCACGGCAGGGGGCGTCATTACAGACAAACGCAGCCGCCTGTCTACAGCCAATGTGGACAAGCTGACGTTCATAAAAATGAACCAGGCATGGATCCCACAGGATCTGTCCGTCCCTTGTCCAGATTAGACATTAACTACCTCCCCTTAACCATATATTATTGGACTCCAGGGCACTTCCTCATTCAATCCTATTTTTATTTTCATTTTACCATTATATTGCGAGGCTACCCAAAGTTGAATGAACCTCTCCTGTGTCTGGGTGCCGGGGCCTAAATATATGCCAATGGACTGTTCCAATGTTGGGTGACGTGAAGCCTGATTCTCTGCTATGACATGCAGAATGATTCTCTGCTGACATGAAGACAGATTGTCTGTTACGGGACCTCTCTCCTCTGCCTGTGTGCTGGGCCTAAATATATGCCAATGGACTGTTGCAGTGGTGGCTGACGTGAAGCCTCATTCTCTGCTATGACATGCAGACTGATTCTCTGCTGACATGAAGCCAGATTCTCTGTTACGAGACCTCCCTCCTCTGCCTGGGTGCTGGGCCTAAATATATGCCAATGGACTGTTGCAGTGGTGGCTGACGTGAAGCCTCATTCTCTGCTATGACATGCAGACTGATTCTCTGCTGACATGAAGACAGATTCTCTGTTACGGGACCTCCCTCCTCTGCCTGGGTGCTGGGCCTAAATATATGCCAATGGACTGTTGCAGTGGTGGCTGACGTGAAGCCTCATTCTCTGCTATGACATGCAGACTGATTCTCTGCTGACATGAAGCCAGATTCTCTGTTACGGGACCTCTCTCCTCTGCCTGTGTGTGCTGGGCCTAAATATATGCCAATGGACTGTTGCAGTGGTGGCTGACGTGAAGCCTCATTCTCTGCTATGACATGCAGACTAATTCTCTGCTGACATGAAGACAGATTCTCTGTTACGGGACCTCTCTCCTCTGCCTGTGTGTGTGCTGGGCCTAAATATATGCCAATGGACTGTTGCAGTGGTGGCTGACGTGAAGCCTCATTCTCTGCTATGACATGCAGACTGATTCTCTGCTGACATGAAGCCAGATTCTCTGTTACGGGACCTCTCTCCTCTGCCTGTGTGTGTGCTGGGCCTAAATATATGCCAATGGACTGTTGCAGTGGTGGCTGACGTGAAGCCTCATTCTCTGCTATGACATGCAGACTAATTCTCTGCTGACATGAAGACAGATTCTCTGTTACGGGACCTCTCTCCTCTGCCTGTGTGTGCTGGGCCTAAATATATGCCAATGGACTGTTGCAGTGGTGGCTGACGTGAAGCCTCATTCTCTGCTATGACATGCAGACTGATTCTCTGCTGACATGAAGCCAGATTCTCTGTTACGAGACCTCCCTCCTCTGCCTGGGTGCTGGGCCTAAATATATGCCAATGGACTGTTGCAGTGGTGGCTGACGTGAAGCCTCATTCTCTGCTATGACATGCAGACTGATTCTCTGCTGACATGAAGACAGATTCTCTGTTACGAGACCTCCCTCCTCTGCCTGGGTGCTGGGCCTAAATATATGCCAATGGACTGTTGCAGTGGTGGCTGACGTGAAGCCTAACTCTCTGCTATGACATGCAGACTGATTCTCTGCTGACATGAAGCCAGATCCTCTGTTACGTGACCTCTCTCCTCTGCCTGTGTGCTGGGCCTAAATATATGCCAATGGACTGTTGCAGTGGTGGCTGACGTGAAGCCTCATTCTCTGCTATGACATGCAGACTAATTCTCTGCTGACATGAAGACAGATTCTCTGTTACGGGACCTCTCTCCTCTGCCTGTGTGTGTGCTGGGCCTAAATATATGCCAATGGACTGTTGCAGTTGTGGCTGACGTGAAGCCTCATTCTCTGCTATGACATGCAGACTGATTCTCTACTGACATGAAGCCAGATTCTCTGTTACGGGACCTCCCTCCTCTGCCTGGGTGCTGGGCCTAAATATATGCCAATGGACTGTTGCAGTGGTGGCTGACGTGAAGCCTCATTCTCTGCTATGACATGCAGACTAATTCTCTGCTGACATGAAGACCGATTCTCTGTTACGGGACCTCTCTCCTCTGCCTGTGTGTGTGCTGGGCCTAAATATATGCCAATGGACTGTTGCAGTGGTGGCTGACGTGAAGCCTCATTCTCTGCTATGACATGCAGACTGATTCTCTGCTGACATGAAGCCAGATTCTCTGTTACGGGACCTCCCTCCTCTGCCTGGGTGCTGGGCCTAAATATATGCCAATGGACTGTTGCAGTGGTGGCTGACGTGAAGCCTCATTCTCTGCTATGACATGCAGACTAATTCTCTGCTGACATGAAGACAGATTCTCTGTTACGGGACCTCTCTCCTCTGCCTGTGTGTGTGCTGGGCCTAAATATATGCCAATGGACTGTTGCAGTGGTGGCTGACGTGAAGCCTCATTCTCTGCTATGACATGCAGACTAATTCTCTGCTGACATGAAGACAGATTCTCTGTTACGGGACCTCTCTCCTCTGCCTGTGTGCTGGGCCTAAATATATGCCAATGGACTGTTGCAGTGGTGGCTGACGTGAAGCCTCATTCTCTGCTATGACATGCAGACTGATTCTCTGCTGACATGAAGCCAGATTCTCTGTTACGGGACCTCCCTCCTCTGCCTGGGTGCTGGGCCTAAATATATGCCAATGGACTGTTGCAGTGGTGGCTGACGTGAAGCCTCATTCTCTGCTATGACATGCAGACTAATTCTCTGCTGACATGAAGACAGATTCTCTGTTACGGGACCTCTCTCCTCTGCCTGGGTGCTGGGCCTAAATTTATCAAAATGGACTCTTACAGTGGTGGGTGACGTGAAGCCAGATTCTCTGCTATGGGACCTCTCTCCAATTGATTTTGGTTAATTTTTATTTATTTAATTTTTATTTTAATTCATTTTCCTATCCACATTTGTTTGCAGGGGATTTACCTACATGTTGCTGCCTTTTGCAGCCCTCTAGCTCTTTCCTGGGCTGTTTTACAGCCTTTTTAGTGCCGAAAAGTTCGGGTCCCCATTGACTTCAATGGGGTTCGGGTTCGGGACGAAGTTCGGATCGGGTTCGGATCCCGAACCCGAACATTTCCGGGATGTTCGGCCGAACTTCTCGAACCCGAACATCCAGGTGTTCGCTCAACTCTACTTGCCAGTGGATTCCTGACAGCGATTATTTATGGCAAACTCGGCTAACGGTAAATATGATGACCACACCTCTTGGTTTTCAGACACAAAACACCTTAAATATGTTTCTAGGTTTTGGTTGGTACGCTCAGTCTGTCCATTCGACTGAGGATGGAAAGCTGAGGAAAAGGACAAGTGTACCCCCAAACGGGAACAAAAAGCTTTCCAAAACTTAGAAATAAACTGGGTTCCCCGATCCGAAACCACATCGGAAGGGACCCAGTGAAGCTTCACGATTTCACTGATAAACACCTGAGCAAGAGTCTTAGCATTAGGAAGTGCGGGTAGCGCAATAAAGTGTACCATTTTGCTAAACCTGTCTACTACTACCAAGATAACTGTTTTACCCGCAGACAAAGGTAAGTCAGTGATGAAATCCATTGATAGATGTGTCCATGGCCTATTGGGGATGAAAAGTGGCAATAAAGACCCTGCTGGACGTGTATGAGAGACTTTCGCGCGTGCACAAGTAGAACAAGTAGACACGAAATCCATTACATCCTGACGCAACCTTGGCCACCAAAAACGACGAGACAATAGCTCCAAGGTTGCTTTACTACCCGGGTGCCCAGCAAGTGCCGAATTATGATGTTCCTTTAATAGTTCAAGACGCAGGTTTAACGGTACAAACAATTTCTCTGAGGGGCAAGAGGCCGGGGCGTCCCCCTGGGCCTCTAACACCTTTCCCTCTAGAACAGAGTGTACAGCAGAGACAACCACTCCTCTTTGTAAAATAGGTACCGGATCACTAACATTACCCCCTCCAGGGAAACTACGAGATAATGCGTCTGCCTTGGTATTTTTTGCCCCAGGACGATAGGTGATTACAAAGTTAAATCTGGTAAAGAATAGCGACCACCTAGCTTGTCTAGGGGTGAGACGCTTAGCCGATTCTAGGTACAGAAGGTTTTTGTGATCCGTAATCACCGTGACGGGGTGGATTGCTCCCTCTAAGAAGTGACGCCACTCTTCAAACGCCAGTTTAATCGCCAACAGTTCCCTATTTCCAATATCATAGTTCTTTTCTGCTGTAGATAACTTTTTGGAAAAGAAAGCGTAAGGACGCCATTTGCCAGGAGACGGACCCTGAGACAATACAGCCCCCTCTCCCACCTCTGACGCATCTACTTCAACAATAAAAGGCTGGGAGACATCAGGTTGAATTAGAACAGGTGCCGAGGTAAATCTCTCTTTTAGAGAGGAAAATGCAATTTTAGCGGCGTCAGACCATTTAGAAAAATCAGTCCCCTTCCTAGTCATGTCAGTAAGGGGTTTAACGATCACTGAATAATTTTTAATGAACTTTCTATAGAAATTTGCGAAACCCAAAAACCGTTGTAGAGCTTTAAGGTTCTCAGGAAGATCCCAATCTAAAATTGCCTGGACCTTCCTAGGATCCATACGGAAACCTGAAGCAGATAATAGATATCCCAGAAACTGTATTTCCTGAACGGCGAAGACACATTTTTCAATTTTCGCATATAATTTATTCGTCCGTAGGACCTGCAGTACTTGCCTGACATGTACTTCATGTGTTTTCAGATCAGCCGAATAAATTAAGATATCATCTAGGTATATGACTACAAACCTGCCGATGAGATGACTAAAAATATCATTAACGAAAAGTTGGAAGACAGCAGGGGCATTGGTCAGACCGAAAGGCATGACTAAATTTTCATAATGCCCCTCAGGGGTCTTAAAAGCTGTCTTCCACTCATCCCCTTCCTTGATACGAATCAGATTGTAGGCCCCCCTAAGATCAAGTTTGGAGAACCACCTAGCACCCGCAATCTGATTAAAAAGGTCAGGAATGAGAGGAAGAGGGTATGGGTCTCGGATGGTTATCCGGTTTAGCTCACGGAAATCTAGGCAAGGACGCAGGCCCCCATCTTTCTTTTTAACAAAGAAAAACCCTGCAGCCACGGGTGAAGAAGAGGGTCTGATGTGTCCCTTAGCCAGACTCTCGGAGATATAATCTTTCATGGCTTGTCTCTCGGGACCCGAAAGATTATACAACCTGGACTTGGGTAATTTTGCACCGGGAATCAGGTTAACCGGGCAATCATAAGGACGATGAGGTGGTAGCTTCTGACAACCCTTTTCAGAAAAAACGTCCTCAAAGTCCGAAATAAATGTAGGTAGGGAAGCTATGGAGGCGATTAAGCAATTGTTATTTAAGCAATTCTCTCTGCAATGCTCACTCCACTCCAATATCTCCCTGGCCTGCCAATCCACCACTGGATTGTGCGCTACCAACCAGGGAAGACCCAATACCACAAGAGAGGGAAGGCCCTCCAGAACGTAACATGAAAGACACTCATTATGGTGGTCCCCTACCCGAAGGTGTAAGTTATGGACAATGTGAGTGAGGTTTCTCTGAGACAAAGGAGCAGAATCAATAGCGAATATGGGAATAGGTCTCTGCAGCGTACAGAGAGACAAACCCATAGTGCGGGCAAAATGGGCATCTATCAAATTTACCCCTGCTCCACTGTCTAGAAAAAAAGAAATAGACTCCGTCTTAACACCAAAAACAATAACCGCTGGCAACACAAATTGAGATGTTCGTATGGAGGAAACGTATACCCCCCGGCTGACATCCTCCGCACAGCCTGGGGTTAGTAGTTTTCCGACGGTCTTTTGTTTTTGAGAAAGGAGGGACAGACATTAATGAAATGACCCCTCCCCCCACAGAAAAAACAAGCCCCCCACATACGGCGAACCTCAGGAGGACGGACCTGATGAGAAGTTCCTCCTAGCTGCATAGGCTCATCTAAGTCAGTACAGACTAACTGCTGCTTGGGAGAGGTTACCGATTGCTCAGGAATTTTCGATCTCTCCCTAAGACGTCTATCTATTCTGATAGAGAGGGACATAACAGCATCAAGGGAAAGGGGGGTCTCATACAGCGCCAGCGCATCCTTAACCCTTTCAGATAACCCAGAGCAGAACTGACTCCTGAGAGCCGGGTCGTTCCACTGAGTATCCGTAGCCCACCTACGGAACTCTGAGCAATATTCCTCTGCTGGCCGATCTCCCTGTAGGAGTCTCCGTAACTTCGACTCAGCCAGGGCGACTCGGTCAGGGTCATCATATATGAGACCCAAAGCCCCAAAAAATCCCTCCACTGACCGGAGAGCCTGGGAACCAGGGGGTAACGAGAACGCCCAGGATTGCGGGTCCCCCTGAAGCAGAGAAATAACAATCCCCACCCGCTGTTCTTCATTACCTGAGGAGTAAGGGCGCAGCTTAAAATATAATTTGCAGGCCTCACGGAACGTCACAAATTTGTCCCTTCCCCCAGAAAATCTGTCAGGAAGAACAACCTTGGGTTCTGTAACAACCTGGTTACCCATAGCAACCGCTGGGCTTGCGGTCTGCTGCATTTGCTGCTATTGTTGGAGGACAGACGCCTTCAATCCTGCCACCTCCAAAGACAGGCCTTGAAGATGTTTTGCCAAAGCAGCAATAGGATCCATATTGGATTCTAAGTAGAGAGAAAGAGAAAAAAAAAAAAATATTATTTTTTATTTTTTTCTCAAAAAAAATAAGGGCCAGTTATAATATCACGATCGGCGTGACTATCACATACGTGACACAGAGGGAGGGAAAGAGGAAGGCCCTGCCCAAGTGAGAGGGAAGGTGGTGACCCCTGACTCACCTTGCGGCTGGCACCTGGCTGCCCTGACGTCCCTAGACGGGTTCCTCACCCGTACGCCGATCACGTGCCTAAAACCCTGGCTTTCCCTAAGATGAGCCCTAGATAGTGAACAGGGCGGTGGGAACACTAGTCCGCACCACTAGCTCTAAAGGAAAACACCAAGGGGAGGACAGACAATACAGACTAAACATATAATCCCAGGTGGGTGACAACAGGAGACAACAAAAAGCCCAACAGGGATCCGGAGGGAAGCACTCTGGAACAACAACCAGGATTCACAGCTCCAGTGGGTCAGTATAGATGTCCAGGCAGGAAGCTCTATAACTGGCAACTAGAGAAGTGTGAGAGGAGAATATAAGGAGGTTGGGAGTGGCAGACAAGAAACAGCTGAGGAGGAGAAGCTACGGATCCCTGAGTGAGACAAAAAGGATTGCAAGGCAAACACAGAAAACAATCACTAAGAAACAACGTGATCTTTAGACATAGAGCGCGCAGCCACCCGCTGCGACTTCCTGACCCCGGGTATAACGGAGTCAGACGTGGCTCTTGACACCCTCGTGACACCCTCATTGCCACAGCTATCACTCCTGTCCTCTACTCCACACGGTCACCCCCTTTGGGCCAGTATGTTGAGCTTGTATGGCAGTTAATGATTACTTAAAGTGGTGTTATCATTCAAGATCAACCTTAACCCTTTCAGGCCCGGGCCATTTTTTATTTTGCCTTTTTGTTTTTCACTCCCCGCCTGCCCATAGTCCTAACTTTTTTATTTTTCCGTTCACATAGCCTTATGGAGCTTATTTTTTGAGGGACAAGTTGTACTTTCTAATGGCGCCATTTACGGTTGCATACTATGTAGTGGGAAGCGGATTTTTTTTTTCCAAATGGGGTAAAATTGGGAAAAAAACACAATTCTGATAAAGGTTTTTTTTTTTTTTTTTTTACACTGTACACTATGCAGTAAAATTGACCTGTTATCTTCATTCTCCAGGTTCAGTACGGTTCCAACGATACCACACTTGTATAATTTTTCTTGCATTTTAATACTGGGGGAAAAAAATCTAACCTTTGAGGAAAAAAGAAATTCATTTTATAACCATATTCTGACCCCTATAAATGTTTTTGTAGTTATGTGTACGGGGCTGTGTGAGGGCTCATTTTTTGCGGGTTCTTCTCACTGATACCATTTTGAAGTGTGTGTGACTTTTTGATCCGTTTTTATAAAAAAATGTATTGGGTAGTTGAAGTGACAAAAAATTGGCTGTTTTAAATTTTTTTCCTATTGCACCATTTGCCGTAAGCCCTTAATATTGTTATATTTTAATAGTATGGGCATTTTCGCATGCGGCGATGCCTATGATGTTTATTTTTATTTTTTTGTTAAGTATTTTTATTTTTATTTTAAGGAAAGGGGGGTGATTTGAACTTTTATTTTTGTATAATTGTAAAAACTTTTTTGTACTTTTTTATTTTCTTTTTTTAAGTCACTTTGGGGGACAATAACTGGCAATTATTAGATTGCCCATTGTGTTTATTGATGGCTATATAGCCATCATTGAAGACTTCATTTGAACTATACCAATACAATGCTGCCACCTAGTGGCCTGTATTGGTATAGTCCTGAAATAAGCTCCGAAGCCTATTTGAGGCTTCAGGCTATTTTGAGATATAACAGGTTCCCCAAACTCAGTCAGGGAACGCTGTTACCGGAGTGGAAGTGTGCAACTTCCACTTCCAGACTGCGAAAATGCCGTGGTCACATTTGACCACGGCATCTGAAGGGGAAAGCCTTATGGCTGATCGCATACATGTGCCGCGGGTCTCTACTATTTAAAATAGCAGAAAACCGGCAGCTATGACACCCGCTGCGCACGCGAGCGGGCACCCTGTTTATGCACGTTATCGGGCGTGAAAGGGTTAAACAATAAATATGTTTCTTCTTTCTTCTTGTCTCACCACCTCTGGCTCTCCATGAAGGTCTTTTCCACTGTGTGTGCCCATCCCGTGATTATATCAACTCGAGCAGAACTGCCACATCTTGCAAGAGCAACAAGGTTCCAGGGCTACTGATCATTAGTGAAGATGTTTATTTGGAGCTTTTTGTATTTGACTAAGACAAGTTTTCTGATACTCTCTTTAATCATGTTGGATGAACTCGGTCATCCCTGACCTCAGCTATGTACTACTGTAACGCCCCAGAGTGGCATTACCACCTTTGCACCCCGCTACTGTCTTTACTTGTTAACCTCATGTCATCATGTGTATTTATTTCAGGTCCAAACACTTTGCATTTGATATTTAGTTATGTAACTGGTAAAATGTAATGTGCCTGGTTCACCAGCAGGTGGCAGCGTAAATGTCAGAGCTACAGTTACATAGAATGGAGCTTTCCATTCCATTCTAACCCCCCTCTGTGGAAGAGTGGGCGAGTCCTACTTCCTGCAGAAAGGGAGGGGTCCAAGTTTAGTGAGCAGTCTAGCTTACCCCCTGCTAGGGGAAGGAAGCAAGTGCTGGGCACGTCGCTGATGGACGTGGCTATTAGTGATGTTCCGAGCTATTCGCCAGCGAACAGTTCCCGGCCAACATAGCTTGTTGGCGTTCGCCGCGGCGGGCGAACATATGCGATGTTCGGTCCGCCGCCTATACATCATCATTGAGTAAACTTTGACCCTGTACCTCACAGTCAGCAGACACATTCCCGCCAATCAGCAGCAGACCCTCCCTCCCAGACCCTCCCACCTCCTGGACAGCATCCATTTTAGATTCATTCGGAAGCTGCTTTCTTAGTGAGAGGAGGGACAGTGCAGCTGCTGATCTAATAGGGAAAGTGTTAGCTAGGGCAGTGTTCTGTCCACAGACTCATCTGCTGTAAGGACAGCGTCCTGACAGCACCCCAAAAAGGGTACATCAGTCTGCTTTATTTTTATATATATATATATACATTGCAGTTGCCTGCCCATGTGTGAGAGGCTGCAGGCTCAGTCACAGACAGTACTGTGTGCACACCATCCATTCAGGGTGTCACAGACAATACCTTGCAGATAAAAAAAATTCTATTTACATTATTTCTCTGTGATATAATCGCAGTTACAAGCCAGTGAGTGACTGTGTGGCCCACAGACAGTACTGTGTGCACACCATTCATATAGGGTGTCACAGCACATTGCTCCGTGCACGCGCAGTGCCCCAACTTGGGAGTAAGAGGACCGACCAAGCTGCTTTTTCCATTTCCCGGTTCCTAAAATCAATTTAGTTTGGTGTATCAGAGTTCGGTCTGTCACTGTGAAGGCAGTCGAAGGTACCCGGCCTAAATTTTTTTTCACAAAAGGCAATCCCACCCTGATATGGGACATAACAGGGATTAAACTGATGAGAAGAGAACTACAGAAAATACCACTCATATCGGGTGTGACAGTAAATTGCACGGCGCAGACGCAGTGACCGTGGATTCAAACAAAGGGGAGGGAGCCAGCGTTTTTTTAACCATCTCCCCGTTCGAAAAATCAATTCAATAAATGGACCCCAGATTGGGGACGTAACAGGGATTAAACTGATGAGAAGAGAACTACAGAAAATACCACTCATATCGGGTGTGACAGTAAATTGCACGGTGCAGACGTAGTGACCGTGGATACAAACAAAGGGGAGGGAGCCAGCGTTTTTTTAACCATCTCCCCGTTCGAAAAATCAATTCAATAAATGGACCCCAGATTGGGGACGTAACAGGGATTAAACTGATGAGAAGAGAACTACAGAAAATACCACTCATATCGGGTGTGACAGTAAATTGCACGGTGCAGACGTAGTGACCGTGGATACAAACAAAGGGGAGGGAGCCAGCGTTTTTTTAACCATCTCCCCGTTCGAAAAATCAATTCAATTCACCTTTCCGGGACCCTTGGTGATGTACATGGCTGGGTGGAGGAAGAAACCTTCAATGACATCAACGGGACATGGCTAGCTTGGTATCCAACCTTGTGCAAATGGGGAGTTTGCGGTTGGGCAAATGGACTGTTTGCGGTCGTTTGCGGTGCATTAAAAGGGGAGTTTGGTCTGTCAATGTCTGTGAAGCGGGCATAACCTTACACTACCTGATCGATACAACATCATACCTGATCGTATACACACACTGGATGTTTTAAACAACGTTGGTCAAAAATTTTTAGGATTATTAGGTGATTTATGCCCTTTATGGATTAAAACCCAACTCTGCATCAACTATGTAATTTTCAATGGGAGTTTTGCCATGGATCCCCCTCCGGAATGCCACAGTCCAGGTGTTAGTCCCCTTGAAACAACTTTTCCATCACTACTGTGGCTAGAAAGAGTCCCTGTGGGTTTTAAAATTCGCCTGCCTATTGAAGTCAATGGCGGTTCGCCCGTTCGTGAACATTTGCAAAAATCCGCGTTCGCCGTTCGCGAACGGAAAATTTTATGTTCGCGACATCTCTAGTGCCTATGCCCAAGCCAAGCCAGCTAAAGCACCTTCAGCTTTGCTAGATATGGAGGCCACAGCTTGGAGCCTCAGGAGCCAGGAGGAAATGTTCCCTGGTGTAATCTAGAGTCAGACTACAGAGAGAATTTGCAGCATAGAGAAGATGCAAAGATTCTATTTATGCCTGTCAGTACAGTAGAGTCAGAGAGCAACTGATGTAGCAGAGAAGAGTTTGCCTGCCAGAGTTTTAATGCCAAAGCCTGCTGGAACCAAGATAAAGTCTGTAAACCGTTTGGAGAAATCTTTATGCAAAGTAAAGCTGCTTTTCAACTTCATCACAAGGTCTGGACTTAATTTATTCCTTATTCCCAAGTTAACTTTTTCCTTTTTTCTGCTTTGGAGCCAATGCCTGGGGTCCAGCGTATCCAGGTAGGAGCACCATGACACAACATTACTTAAAGGGACATTGTAGGCCACCCTATACACGGCCATTCCTACACATGGGTACCCACCACCATTGCCTTGAAAATAGGGTCCTGGGTCTCGGAGAACACTGCAACTGGCGTCACGAGACTCTGTCCAATCTCAAATAGGGCCCCAGGGGGTGGTGCCTGTCGCACTACCACCTGCAAGTCATCAGCATTTACTATTACAAACCATTAGGACGATGCCACCAACGCAAAGTCCACACCCAGCTAAGTCCTAAAACCATCTACACAAAGGATAGGGGAGCAGTTTCAAGAGTAGCAGATATGTCACATTGTCCTTCTTGAAAAAAAGATTTTAATAAATTGCTCCCTTTTTTATGGACATGTGGCAAAAGTCTAACAACAATAATAAAAATTTATTTGATTTTTTATTAGTTTAATTTAATGAAATTGAATATTAAGGGAATGAAGAAAATAATTTTATGGTGAAAGAAAACATAATTCTAGGGAAATTTGATGTTGTAAAGCCAAATTATGGGTTGTGGGAAAAATGGGAAAGTTTAATTTATTCATTTTTCTTCTAACAAGGTGTATTCCTCTTCCTTCCTCCATCCTCTTCCTTTCTATCTTTCATCCCCTTCGTCATCCTCCTCATCGTCACTTTCACTTCCTGATCTTCTCCATGTTGTCCATCAGCCTCCTCTGTAAATGAGAAGATTTCTATTAGTAATAAATAAATGTCAGATAATAGATATTGTGTATCCCCCATACCCTGTGTATCATCAGATACTCCACTGCTATGGGGTGGGATTTTCTTACATCTCCTGTATACCGGGCTCTGTGGTCACTATGTACTATTGTGTATTGTGTAACTGTTACCTGGCTGATGGATCAGAACTTCTTTTAGTTAGTCGTCATCCTCTCATTTTTTCTTTTTCATTCTAAAATAAGAAAATAATAAGGCATCAGTAATAATCCAGTATAGAAGACAATGTGGCCATGTGGGGGAGGTGAGACAGTGGAGAGCTCTCATATAGACCCTCAGCTGCTTCTACCCTCGTGGACAAGGTAGACAACCTGGTGTCATCGAAGGGGATACACAATTCCATTTTCTACATACTGCATGACAGTGAAAGAGATGGAGAGAGGGAAGGATTTCTAGTACAACATTGTATATTGTGTAGAGGACATAATTCACTTACCTCAGGAAAAAAGAGATGGCACCAACGAAGATGCAAAAGCAAATAAAGTCCAGG
The DNA here is from genome assembly GCF_014858855.1 of Bufo gargarizans. Classification (NCBI taxonomy): domain Eukaryota; kingdom Metazoa; phylum Chordata; class Amphibia; order Anura; family Bufonidae; genus Bufo; species Bufo gargarizans. The sequence continues at coordinate 172,157,011 of NC_058087.1, read as the reverse complement.
ACTGTGAGCACCACAGCAAGTATCAAATCTACAGAAGAAGACATAATCTGTATAAATGAGAAGTATTCTCTATATAACTATATTATATCAGAAAATCAACATCGTCCATCATGTCTAGGTAAGTTACAGATCTCTACATAGGCCGAGAGGGATTGGTTTGCAACATGGAGGCAGCTGACGTCCTCTCAGGAGGAGATAGATATATTATGGTAATAGAAAAATGGTGCATCATGGGAACTAACTACAAACATTTTATGGCCAGAAATGTGCGAGATTTCTTCTGGATGTGGAACCATCAGTTACATGTATGATGCAACCAATTAGTCTATGCACCCAAAAAGGAAGGACAAATCCATGGTGTGGACTAGTGAGCAGAAGACACCGCAACTCACAGTCTCTGAAGAACAGACGTGGAGAGATAAAGCTGTGAATTCCAGGACTTACCAGCATCCATGTTGCTTCTTCTCCTTTACTCTCTATCAAAGAATCTATTGAGCGATCATCCGGTATACAGCTGGCACAGCATTGTGACATCATCACTCCTGAGCAATGGAACGACTGCAGAATTGTGACATCATCATTAACCCTTGAGTAATCATATCCTTAAGTATAATGCACAAAAACAATAGAGTACATGACGTGCCCCAAATTAATTAAGTGCATAAGTCAATTTTACAAAAAGAGGCCAGATTAGGAGGAATTATAAAATGTATCTTATTTGTTACAGTTATGAACCCTTTTAGCACACAATATTGTTATATACTGTGTATAGGGTGAGACAAAAGTCTGGAGACACCCTTTTCATAGGTGTAATAGAAAATTGTCTTCCAATATGTGAAAGTATTAATGGGAAGGGAGGCTGCATTATTTGGCGAAGAAAATGTTTTTGGATGTCAATTTTAAATCCGTCATATTGAATTCAGCTCAGGTTTTTCCTGCGGGTAGAGGGTCATGTGATATATTGATCTTGACTAGAATTTATTTGAAGCACACTAGAAGTGTCATTTTTGACCTATCGTTACCTTTTTAGGAGTTAATTAAGGTCAAAGTTCTTTACATGACATGTTCTATGTGTCCACCATTCTGCCGAATGCAAATGATTGCATGTATAATCCAGTCTTCGTAAAGAACCACAGGTGACACTTCTTCACAGCACTGTAGGATTCCCATTTCACGTGAGCCATATTGCCATATTGGTTTCTGAGGGACTCATTAGTGTTGGGCATGAATATTCGAATCGCAAATTTTAATCGCGAATTTTGCCACTTCGAGAATTCGTGAATATTTAGAATATTGTGCTATATATTCGTATTTGCGAATATTCTAGATTTTTTTCATCAGTAACCTCCCTTCTTGCTTGTGGGCCAATGAGAAGGCTGCAATGTCTTTGTCTGAGCTTAGCAACATCCCTAGCAACCAATAGGAAGGTTGCCTGCCCCTTACTATATAAGAACCTCCCCATCAGCCGTTTTCTGTAGTTTTATGGAATTCTGAGAGAGACAGCAGCGTCATTGCTGTGCTCTGTGCTTTACTGATTAATTACATTAGATAGTTAGTTAGTTAGTTAGATATATATATATAATACAGATAGTTAGTGGGAGATAGTCAGTGTAGGTTAGATCGTGATATAGTTGTCACAACCAGACAGCTGAGAAGCTCTGACAGAGGCCTTTCAGAACCTCCTCCTTGAGTTCTCTTTGTTGTGCTGTTCAGTTCCTCATCTCGTTAGCCTCTCTCAGCTGTCATGGAGTTGGACTGATTGCATCCCTTTAAATTCCGCCCCATAATGCATTACTGGGCGGCTTATACTACTTCCTGGAGTGTGTGTGCATGCTGATCTTGTTTTCCAGTCTGCTACAAAGTTAAGTGCTGAACATTTATCTGTTATTTTCTGTTTGCTGGATCCCAGGTGACCCTGACTCCCTCCGTGTCTGGTGTAGGGAGCCGGTGGTCGTGTCCCCTCACTATTGTAGGGTGTTCAGGGGTTATATAGTCGAGGTACGTGGATATGCAACCTTCCACCTCTGGGATCTTTGCATAGGCTGAGCAGCCAGGGAAAGTCTCAGGTCTTGTGCAGGGGTCCCCCTTTTGGTTCCTTAGCTTTGGATCCACTCAGTCATATATGCATGTTGCTTTGTCTTGTTTCCTGTACACCGTCCGTGACAATAGTGTAGTCAGACCTGATAAAATGTGAAGTTGCACGTATTGCGTAAAAATATGCACATCAATAATTGCCGATTTGCGCAATCGTGAATATATTGGAACACTCTATCTGCATATAAAGCTATTGTAATGTTCTGCCGTGCCAACCATTTTCTCCGGTGTCAGGAAACTTCTAGCAGCTTTAAAAATGTAGCAACAGTGACCCACGCCTGTATTGGTGCGTGCAATACGTGCATATTACATTGCCGATTTTCGCAATCAAGAAAATAATGATGAATGTATTCGCCGAAATATTAGCGAAATATCGCAAATTCGAATATTGCACCTGCCGCTTATCACAAGGACTCTTATCATAGGGCCTTTTTCATTGACGAATCACTTAATTTATAGTGAAGAAATGGAATGAAGTTCCTCCAGATGTTACAGGATACCATATTCTAATCTGTGATCAATGAGAACAGCGCGTTCCCATGTTATTTTCAGTAGGACGGTGCACCTCTGCACTTTGCTGTGGCTGTACGCAGATAGGCTGGTGTGGGTGGATGGCTGGGCAATTCCATGGGCACTGGATTGGGCATAGAGATCCAATAGCATGGCCTTCCAGGTCACCGGACTTAGGGGCACATTTATTAAGACTAACGTTTTAGACATTTTAGACATTTATTAAGACCAGCGTTTTAGATGACGGTCTTAATTAAGCCCGATAGCTGCCGGTTGATCCGCCAAAGTTATGAAGAGGCGCAGGCTGTCTTACATGTAGACCACTTTCTACGCCTAAAACAGAAGTAGAAAATGATGAATGAGACGGACCTGGCGGCCCATCCCCTTCCCAACCCACATAACGTTCACAATTTTAGACATAAGTGGAGAGAAGTCCCAGATTGTGGTGCAAAGGACCTTTGCGCCACAATCTGCGCCAGAAATACGCCTACTTTAGCAGCATTTCTGTTAATAAATGACTCCCTTAATGTCTTTGGACATTTATTTCTGGGGTAATTTGAAGTCCTTTGTGTAGGCATAAAAATATACACAATATGGTTCACCTGAAATGGGACTGCTACAGTGCTGTGAAGTATCACCTGTGGTCAGGGGCGTAGCTAAAGGCTCATGGGCCCTGGTGCAAGAGTTCAGCTTGGGCCCCCCTACCCTCAGAGCTTTGTGGTCAAGGGCAGGAGAACACATAGCTCTCGTGCTGCCTTAGTCAAAAATTGAAACAGCAACTCCCCCCCCCCCCCCATGCCAAATTCTTGACCTAACCCCTTCCTTCCAGCCAGAGGTGTAACTTGACCAGCATGCACTTTCTATAATACTGGTGTCTTGTTAGGTGACACAAGGGTTTTTGGGCCCCCTCAGGCTCCTGGACTTGAGAGCGACTGCTACCTCTGCACCCCCTATAGCTACATCTCTGCCTGTGGTTCTTCAGTGTGTTCACGACAAATTGATTAAATGTTTGTGCATCTGAAAGAATGATGGACACATTAAACACATCATGTAATGCACTTTAGGAAACTTTTACCCGGCTCAACTCCTAAATGACTAATGATAGGTCAAAAGAGACACTTCCAGTGTGCTTCTGACTAAATTCTAGATGAGACTAGTATATAACATGATGCAGGGATTTGCTATCACGCTCGATTCCAAGCCCAGGGACACCAGGTTGGATTAAATTGTCCACAGCAGCCGTTTTATTATTAAATATTTAAATTTCCCCAAAACGGTGTAATCAACCCATATGCAACTGGCATATTACAACAAAGCAAACAAACATATGTTTAACATATATTAACGACGAGCGAGGTCCTCGAAGCCCCAACTGTTTTGGTTAAATCCAGCTCCAGCTCGGAGGCACCACTGATGAATCTAAAAACCTGCCCAAAAAATACCAAGCATGGGAGTCCAGCCCCAACCATGGAGTCCTCCCATCCTCCAGAACTTGTTATTCCACCTACTCAGAGGACCTCCCACCACCAAGAACGCACAATCTTGAGCCCTTAAGTCTGTGCTTCCAAAGCGGTTGTAATGCCCCCTTGCAAGGCGAGACACCAGAAATCACTTCCGATGGCATTGAGATGCACCCCATCACTACGCCAAAACACCCCTGAGCCTTGTTCCAATTCTGCATGGCTACTGCCCCATTTCGCGTCATAAATCTTCCCACCACCCGATTCACTTTTATCCGGGCTTTGTTTAAACCGTCTGCTGACCGTGCCCCACGCCACACATGCCTGTAAACCCCATCGGACCAAACGGTTATTAAGCCAGGGAATAATGCCCAGATCCACAATAAATCAAATTTGATTAACTCGCGGAAAGGTCGTGCCCGTAAATAATTTCAACCTACGTGTAAGACCAACAAATCTGGGGGTCTATCCAAGCGCACAAACCTGTGTACCTCCGATAAAACACTGTACCACACCATACCTCTCTTTCATGGCCAACGGATCACCGCCACGTCCCTTGAAAAACCGAGCTGTAGCCAATCCTGTCGTACCGCCGCTTAGAGATGGCCTTGCGGTTCGCCGTGCGGTTGTTTCGCAGCGAACTTTGCTCGTTCGTGGTTCGTCGAACAGGTGAACATATGGCGATGTCCACCGGCGCCATATTCTTTGCATTGTGCAGAACTTTGACCCATGACACATCCATCAGGTGGGACAGGACAGCCAATTGAGACGTTTCAGCACATGGACACCCCCCCTACCCTATAAATAAACCCAATCTGGCAGCCATTTTACATTCTGTTTTTCCACCAAATATAGATTGAGGCCTGCGATACACCAGCTTCCACTAAATATTGATTAAGGGGTTTAATATACCAGCTTCCAGCAAAAACTCATTATTGAGTTCTATATACCTGTTTTGTATACCTTGAGGGGTGCAGTTTCTAAAATGGGGTTCACTTTTGGGTGGTTTCTATTACGTAAGCCTCACAAAGTGACTTCAGACCTGAACTGATCCTTAAAAAGTGTGTTTTGGAAATGTTTAGAAAAATTTCAAGATTTGCTTCTAAACTTCTAAGCCTTCTAACATCTCCAAAAAATAAAATGGCATTCACAAAATGATCCAAACATGAAGTAGACATATGGGGAATGTAAAGTAATAACTATTATAAAAATAGAGAAATTGAAGTTTGAAAATTTGAAAATTTTTCCGAATTTTCTGTTAAATTTGGTCTGATGAATTCCAGTTGTAGGTATGTGTTTCAATACAGGTTTGTCTTTTTCAATATTGACAGTATTATATTATCTAAGGGCACACCTCTTGATAGTGGGAATGATAACACCCAGCTGTCAATTAATTTGTACATTTGTAGGAGGAATAACAGAGGAACAGTCCAATACAGAGCGATCTCCATTGGTCTCTAGATCAGTGGTCTGTGAGACCAGTGTCAATGCATGAATTTCACCATTGACTTCAGTGGGTCAGGTGAATGAGTCCTTAGGTAGCAAAAATGGCCATTTCTTCCTGACAGGCTGTGTAGTTGTCGTGAAGTATGCTCGAGGCTGGAGTGGTTAGGGGATCACCTGAAGGGGTTATATGGTATTAGAAAAAAGTTTTCCCTAAGATATAGCGCCCCCTTGTCCATAAGCCATGTCTGGTATTGCAACTATTCAAATGGCGCTATTAGAGGATGCTTTTTTTCTAACCTTATACAGTCCTGATCAAAAGTTTAAGAACACTTGAAAAATGGCAAAAAATCATATTTAGTATGGCTGGATCTTAACAAGGTTCCAAGTAGAGCTTCAACATGCAACAAGAAGAAATGGGAGTGAGACAAAACATTTTTTGAGCATTCAATTTAATGAAAACAAGGAATAAACTGAAACAGGCTGTTTTTCAGCTGATCAAAAGTTTAGGACCACATGCCTTTAAAAGGCCAAATCTGTGCAAAGATGTGGATTCATTATCTGTCAGGTAGTCCCACGTTGTGATGACAAAGGCAAAAAAAGCAGAACTGGCAAACTTGCCGTGACCTAGCTAGCGAGCTGGCTGCGAAAAACCTACAATATCGAATTCCCTTGATACGGATGTATAAGAACGGAGACCTTGGCGGTGACAACGTACTCGGGTTGTTAGGGAGAGATTGTCTATTATGAAGAAATAAATACTGGCAGATGTGGACATGCCAATGTGCAAGATTTCCATTCCATGGACGGGCACGGCACAGCAGGAGCTTATACATGTGCAGTCATTTCGCCAAGCGGTTTTTAGAGTGGATTTGCATGGGTAGAAGAGGATGACAGATTTATATGTAGTCACATTATAAGGCCATAAAACACAAAGCTCGCCACCACCAATAATTTGGATTAGTGGATGAAGAACATTGGTTTTCACGTTGGCAGTACCGGGCTAGCTAGCTATAGGGACTTCTATAGAGGTAATCTATACAACTCCTATGGGGCCTGTGGTAGGAGGAGGACCTAACCCCCCCCCCCCCCCCTGGCTTTTCCAGCTCTGCTTACTTGCTATGGATTCACATGCTCCAAAAGCTGAGCAGACCCAACGAAAGCCAAAGCAGCAGACCGCTGCTGCCATTATAGCTTTTCCCAGCAGTGGCCACTAGGGGGAGTTCACTGCATAGACTGAGTGGGATCAATAGTGACTGTGCTTGCCCATATGCACCACGGTCCCCCTAGTGGTGGCTGCAGGCAGAGTTTTATCATTTAGCACAGCGATCAGCAACCTTCGGCACTTCAGCTGCTTTGAAAATACAACTCTCAGCATGCAAACTTACTGGTCTGTTCTTGTAACTCCCACAGAAGAGAAAGGGGGATTCTGGGAGTTGTAGAGAATAGCTGAAGGGCCAGAGGTTGCCGATCCCTGATTTAGCCTGTTAAGGGTAAGAACCAGGTCTCCATATATATAATGCTAACTTTATCGTAATTGCCAACTTCCAATAGAAAAGGAGAGTCCTACTGTGCTCCTGGCAAATCTCCTGGGCACCACGCAGAGGGTTGCTTTCTGCCTGTTATCAGCCCTCTATGTGCAACGTGCCAGTCTGAAGGGGTAGAACACGTGAGGTTCTCGGTGGGCCGAAGCGTACAAACGGTTCATCGGTTACTCACGGTTTAGCAGACGCCTCCCTGGGCCAGCAGTGCAGTGAAGGGGAAAACAGCACTGGATTCTCCGGGGCACACACTGTTACAGGGGACACCGGCCAGGTGGTGATTGAGGTGCCCTTGATGGTTAATGGGTGCTGAGTGCTTGGGCGGCTGGGCCCCTGATTTAGGTATAGTCGTGATGCCAGCAAAATGTTGAGAGTAATAGTGGTGTGGAGTTAGAAGAATGAGGCAGGTTTAAATCCAACTGGGAACTTTACTATAACCAGGTTCTTGATAACAGTTTACATCCAGTTATTAAACAGTCTCTGATACACATGCAACTAACTAGGCCTGAACTACACTATTTATACTGTGGTGCTACTCCCATCTAGTGGTGGATGTATGTAGTGCACCTGACAGCCTGGTAAAAAGGGATATCACATAATAACACAATGCAGCATGATATTACAGAAGATGACAAAAAACTTTTGCAGTTCCCACATAAGCTAGTGGGACGCTGCACATGAACTTAACTTTATGTGGCATCAGGATGACGCCTGCTTTATAAGGGACCCTATTTTATAAAGAACCCATTATTATGTCAGAGCTGGGGCCGCTGGACAACACTATGGTAGGCCAGTATGAGCCTATGTTTTTTTACAGCTGAAATGGCTTGATTCCTTGGCATCAGCGCTGGCATTTTTCTTCTACACATGATATAATAGTGAACAGAAGTACCTTCCTCTGGCTCTTATGGACATACATACAGTCATGTGAAAAAATTAGGACACCCTTTGAAAGCATGTGTTTTTTTGTAACATTTTTAATAAAAGGTTATTTCATCTCCGTTTCAACAATACAGAGAGATTAAAGTAATCCGACTAACCAAAGAAAACTGAAGAAAAGTCTTTTCAAGATCTTCTGTAAATGTCATTCTACAAAAATGCCTATTCTAACTGAGGAAAAAGATAGGACACCCTTGCCCCTAATAGCGAGTGTTACC